>NW_013666843.1:0-3462 GCF_000517525.1 Limulus polyphemus | reverse complement strand
AGGGAAGGCAGCTAGTCATCACCACCCACCGCCAACCTTTGGGCTACTCTTTTATCAACGAATACTGGATTGACCGTTACATTATAACGCCCCCACGGCTGAAAGGACGAGCATGTTTGGAGTGACGGGGATTCGAACCAGTGACCCTCAGATTGTGAGTGGAGCGCCCCCTATCCACCTGGCCATGATAACTAGTCACAGAATAAAGAACATATGGGATTTTGTACGCTGAAGTATAAAGTAACTGACTCGTAATAAGATCACGAGTTAGCATTGTCTTTAACAACAACTACAGAATATATCTTAATAGAATAAACAATATTGAAAATTCTATAAAAAGCACCTTTCTAGCCAAGTCAAGTTAATATATATACTCTGTTTGATTCTTACAAACATTTAACTTTCGTTGGAATATTGAAATTAGAAGACAAACATCGTTATCACTTACCTTTACATTTTTTACCAGACACGGGAAAAGTTTTAGTATAATACATTTATGATACAGATCTGATGACTAACATTATTACAGTTGTGAAATAATTCGGAAACGGCAGATATTTATACTACATAAAACAAATGATATCTTTTGTATTATACAAAATGTTTGTCCAAAGATATATGTACATATTAAAACGCAAACGTGTTTATCATACCCAAAACAAATTTTAACCGAACATGTAACACGCGTAGGATAAACTTAAAACTTTAAATGTGTATTTACACAAGATGTCTGCGACGAATGTTATAACAAAATATAAACAGCTTGTTCAGTATTCCTGGAACAGGTCATGAACTGTAAACTGTGTGACTCATTGCTGTGCAACTGATCATTACTGCATCAGCCTGTGTGTGAAATATATCGGTAATGCGTTTGCTTTTATGTAATTTTTTAAGCAGATTATTTGATATCAAGTAGGTTCCACTGTAAAAATTACAAAGGTTTGTCACTTTTGTCCCCTACTGGGATAGCGGTAAGTTTACGGATTTACAACGCTAAAATCAAGGGCTCGATTCCCCTCGATGGACACAGCAAACAGCCCGATGTGGCTTTGCTATAAGAAAAAAACACACACACATTGTCACTTTTAAGAGTGTGGCATGAGTTCTTTATGTGAAGAAGTTATAGTTATCACTTGTCTGAGCAATTTAGTGTTTTGTAACTCAAAGTGTTTATCACAAGGCTATATATATATAGGCCATGATAAATTGAATAGCGTCTTACTACATATATTTTTTTACTTTGGAAACGAAAATATGTAAAGTAAATGTTTTAGGTTAATAAAAAAGTAGTCCTTTTCAGGACTATGTATTTGTAAGAAAATCTAGTGTATGTATAGTCATATATGTAATACATAAAGTGATACTGTACTACATTACAGTAGTTAATTTGATACGTATAATATGTTTGTACAGTTTGTACATTTTACTTATAAAAAGACACGAAACAGTTCGTTTCAGGTTTAAGTATGGATTAGTGTATGGATATGAGTGTGATGGTATGATGAGTATGTATATTTTGAATGTTTTTTAGGACTATATTGTAATTAAAGTACGTGAAGCAACTTGTCCAGAATTGCTGGACTATAAACTGTTATTCAAGACGACGTTCGATTGACCTTTAAAATACTGTTTGACAAAGTATAATACCAGTGTTAGTATATCTATTTGGACCAAAACGATTTTGTATAGAATTTAATAAATACAAGCTCAAGTAGTGTATGGATATGATAACGAGTTTATATTGCAAACAGCGCCAAACTGCGTCCTCATTGATCTACTTTATATTTTTACGGCAGACAGTGGCGACACCTGTTAACACGCCCTCTGCTGGTAACGGCACTAAAACTACCCAAATATCTACCGTAAGAATCATGAGGTATAATATACAAAGAAAAAGCCAAATAAAGGAGAAATGGAAACTTTCATCAGATTTTGTTCCGCTACTCAGGGTTATGGACGGTATAAAACATTGAATTTGATTCTTCATGTGTCGAGATTTTGTGTTTGAATGTGCTAATTTTTCTGTGATTGAAAAACTTATTTTCTGGGATTGTTACCTTTCTCCCTTCTCCTGTATTCTTCATAGCTACAAATCATATACTGTAGCCTATAGAACTACGTTCTGTACTTTCCTAAAAGCTAGTTGGCTTTCTTTTTCTTTTTTTTCGTGGAGCGAAGAATGTTGAGAACCTCATTATTTTACACAGCTATGGAAGCCATCTAAAATGCTGGTGGTGCCGGAACAGGTAATTTGTAATTTACGTTGCTTTGATACATGTACAACATCTAAACCTATTTCGATGACGATGAACCCACTTTGAGACTAATAATGGTTGGAGACGGCTTGAATGGGTAATGAAGAAAAACTTTAATATAAGTTTTACATAAAAGCAAATGTACAAGGTTTTGTCATCATCAACCTATGATATCAAAGGCACGAAGTTACTGGCATCTGTTATTTACTTCCCTTTCCCGTAACGTAGCACAGATTTGTACTGTGCTGCCATCTAGTAGTGGAGATGCTGCAGCTGCGCGTTTCAACTTGTTTTTGAAGTTTGATGAATTGTTCAAAATCTTTAACATTATACTAGAACACAAAGATATACGGAAGATCTTTTGGTTATCCTTTCCTTCTTTTCTTTGTTTAAAAAACAACAACAAAACAAACATCCAAGAGTCTTTCAAACCAGCTTCTTACTCTTCTGACTGTTATTTTGACATATTTCAACACGAACGTATCTCCTCCTTTCCCATAAAAACGTCAAACAACCATTGTAACGATAGTGGAGTGCTGTGCGTTGAAAGAGTGATTGTTGTAATCTGTAGTTTTTTCTACAACATCGGGTTGTGGCTGCCAGATTTTCAAGCTTGCTTTCGTCCCGTCGCCAGTACAGCTGACGGGATGTTAGTCATGGAAGGGGCATCCGTAGTGAACATTCCATCTTGTGTTGTCATGGCAACAAGAGCCCGTAGGGCTCATCTGTCTCCCAGAGATGGTCTACAGGGAGTATTACGAGACACTTGTATTTCATAGGTATTATAGTTTGTACAAATCACGACAGCAATGGTCTCGAAGATGCTTCTTATTTTTTGGAATTACAAAGGAAGAAAGTGCATTACATTAATTTTGAGCATTATATCATCGTAAGCAATGCCATTAATTTCTACGCTTTGCTTGCTGTTTCCGTTTCAGGAGAAATTTGACGTTGCGAGATAGTGTGATATTTATAGCTTTTTCCCATCAAGTAGAAGCATAATTTATGGTATATACGGTTGCACGATAATGGTAATTCAAGGGATGTGTGTAAAAATGACGGATTGTCACGAGCAGTTGTTGTCATGGCATCGATTATAGATACGTGTATGAATACATATATATATATATATACAGTGACTTCTTTATTCAATACTGTATATATATATATATATATCCGTGTCAGTGTAAATTACTTGTACCTGATG
>NW_013666842.1:312787-317292 GCF_000517525.1 Limulus polyphemus | reverse complement strand
TAGTTAATTTTGTGTTTGTAATTCTGTACATTTTAATTAAGTTATTGTTTATTGGTTTATTGTATGTGGTCATTGTTCGGGACGAACAATACTAAGGAGGGGGCAGTGTTGTGTCAGCGAGGTCACGTGACTAGTGTCACGCCACGTTTCTAGAACTATCCTGTTCCTTCGTGAATGCCCCAACATTTACTAGATATATGTTAGTCTGGTATATATATAAGGCGCTCACAACGTGACGGGACAATGTGTGTGTAGGTAGTGAGTAATTGAACTGCAGTCAGAAAGTATTGTTGAAGTTAACATTCGTTGATATAGCGTTTGTTATAGAGCGACTGTTGAAAATAAGTGTATCGTAAAGTTGTATTCGGAAAGAATAAACCAGTTTTATTAAGAAAGGACTTGTGTCGCTGTATCAACTAAAGCAAGTTGATACATAATCTTATGATATTGCAAGGAAATCAAAGTGACGTCTGCTCTCAAAATAAACAAGACTTGCGAAAGAAATTAGATTGAGACACAAGTAAGATGTACTTGTTGATTATTGAAAGTCTTAACTTATTGCATATACTCACTTGATCATTATTCCTGATTTGACGTTATTCTTGAGAACTGTATAATGGTGTTAGTCATTATTTCCTGTAATCTTACGAATTAGTTATTTATTGCTTGTCTCTTTTTTTAATTCCTAATTATACTCTGCAATTTGAAATGGACAAAGTTGCTGTTTTTTTTTTGAATATTTGTGTTTGAGTTGTTTTCTTAGTGTAAAATTATGTAATTGGCTATCAACACTCTGTCTACTGCGGGGAATTGAACTCCGGATTTTAGTGTTGTAATTGTGTAAACCTGCCTGCCGACCCATCGAAAGGGGGACCTGTGTTTAAGATATATTGTTACAAAAGATGTAATTAGGCACTAATTTATCAACTTCCGAAATTTGTTGAGCTTTTGTGGTGATTAATAAATTTGTAGTTGTTTGTGCTACTTTGTAGGTAACATGATCATTTGATATGTTACAGTTATGAGGAAAACTAAGTTTTACTAGCGTCAAATTAAAGACGAACTGCGATTTTGTATTTAATTCAACCTAGATGTCACTCCTGAGTTGTACCGGATGGATTTCATCAGCTAAGCCTAAGTAATATTACTATATTATGAGTTTGTCGTAAAGTGTATGTGCCAAACGTAAAAAGAAATGGCAAGTTTATTATTTGATTTAATAGTTATTTATCATCAGTTTAATTTGAGTTATTATGTAACTTGTTTGTTTTGTTCATTTCTTAATATGAAGGATTTTATGCAAATTTTAAAACCTGTATTATTATTATAATTTATGTTATTAATATTATTGGTTACTGCCTAATAATAATAGTAATGCTATTACTCTATTAGTATTTAGGTATGTATTACATTTTCGCGAGAAAATATTATTTATTATAATAATTATATAATTTATTTTAAACTAATACCATGGTAATGGTTCCTAATACTAGGGATCGCCCATGTGTTATTTTTAATTGTTATTTCATTTTCATATTGTTCCTCCAGTCTACAGCAAAAATGACTGTAAGTATTGTAATAAAACACGGACAGTATTACTAACTGCATCATAGGGCATTGTGTAGGGTAGATTTAAGTTTATTTGACTACCTAGCAAATAACACCAGTGTATAACCATTAACACCCTATCATTTTAATGTAGTCTGTGGTTTGTATGGAACCTCATAGTAATATACATGCATACATGATATATAGTTGCATGTAGGTTGCGGATGTAATATAATGTTTATATGGCAGGCATGACACATGTACCATAGCAATTGTGAACTTATTGTTGCAACTGTATTGATTGTGTATGAATAGGGTTCCTTCTCTTTCAGACATGACACTGGTGAGAGGATAAATTTTTTTTAACCACTGCGTGATCAATTTGGGCCATGTTACACAAATGCCTAAAAGGTTACACAATCATCTAAACCCTTATACAAATTTCTAGGCTGTCTCTCAAAACAGAAACCTTTAAGCCATAGTTTAAAAGATAGCACCAAGCTCAGTTTCAAGCATCAGATCAGCAATCATGGTGATGGCTGATGGTAAGTGTCGAATTGTAGCTAATAATGTGTGATTGATAATTTTATAGATACTGCGGATAGAATAGACTTCCTTGAAGCTGACTATAAGGAGTGGCAAGACTCCTGCAAACAGGAGATGGTGATTCTAGGCGAAAGTTAGGCAGAAATTTTACAGCTATATATTTTATTTAGAAGGTGTTTAGTTTCAGATAAAGTATGCAGTAGCAATGATTTAGAAGTATCATGACCCAAACTCCATCAGAAATAGAGGGGGAAAAGTATATTGATATAATCAATTCACAATTGTTGATTAACATGTTTTCAACCTTGTAGACTGTACAGAATGTCACTCTTAAGAGGAACTCTGGCCAGCTGAAGCCAAACCATGACCAGTGGAGAGGAGGAAGGGGAATATAATAAATATAAAAAATATTAACTATGCTTATCTGTATACATATGCTATTATATTATGACACATTGTCTTTATTTGCATGGAATATATATGAGCGCATCTATACAACTTGAAAAATTCATGTGGCTAGCTATATATATATGGCTTTACAACTTTAAAAAACTATAAAGCCTGCATGTATATATATATAGATATAGATATAGATACGAGCCAACATGCATTGCATGTATGTATAAAATCAAGACCATGCACCATTCCAGTATAGTTCAGTAGTCCATCCAATCCAGACTCCCCATATAGCTACAGGGTATACATATAGTAGCTATATACATTTTACAAGCATATATGTAACATGTGGTATGTTGATCACCATACATAATAGTGATCGTACATGCAGCACCACTATCAAAGATAACATTGTGGCAATGATATCAGGAGCAATAGCCAATCCAATGGTTGTTATTGTTTCCTGAAATAGCATCATACACCAAGTATGTATTTCATTAAACTAAATGTTTCAAATAGGACTACAACTAGTATACAGATTTATGTCCATAATGGACATAAAAAACTAAAGAAATATGATTATTAAAAATTGTTAACTTAGAAGAGGGAATATGGATCGTCAAACAAGTACAAGATAGGTAGGTTAAAGTGAAAATGCAATCGTCAGTAAAATAAACAAACAAACAAGCTTAAGGTTTGAGATATAGTGTTGAAATTATCTCCTCAAAATAGGGATTTGTAGCTTGAGGAAATAATGTCTACACTATATCTCAAACCTTAAGCTTGTTTGTTTAATTTTTTGACAATTGCATTTTCACATTTAGCTACCTTTCTTGTTTCTGTAGTTATTGAATTTCCCCCTTTTTTAATTAATAATTTTTAAAAATCAAGTAAATAAATACCAATAATTATTATCATACAGTATTAATTTTATAGCAGGCATGCTGTTGAAAACTTCCATCTGTTCTGAATCATTAATTTTTAATAGTCAATATTTATAATTTATGTTCACCATATGAAAATAAAAATCAAGTTTTGTAAGATACTGACATACAGAGACTTAAGTCGATGAAAATATCAGCTAGGTTTATTAATTATAATTCGATAAGCACTTGTCATTCTATTAGTTTGGAAAGGTTTAAAATCTAGTATCAGAAGTCATTAAAAAAGCAGTATAAAGTAAGCATTTGCATTTTACAAAGGAATTATTAGCATGGTTTTTGTTAAATTTAGTCAATTTATGTTGTATATCTTTACTTGAGAAACACCATATCCTTTGATAAGAAGCCAAGCAAGAGATTAGTTGGTTGGATGTTTATGGAATTAATGGAAGAGTTAAGTGTTAAGAAGTGGTTGGAAAATTAGCTTAGTGGTACAAAATATAGAATAGTGATAAATATACAGGTTTCCAAGTGGATGAACATGACTAGATAACAAAAGACCATTTGGCCAGCCAAAAAAAAATCATTCCAATCTGTCATAATATATAAGACTGTTTTGTTTAGGTAGTATTGATTAATTTAGTTTTGTGAGTGAATCTTTTATTATTGTTTAGTTTTTGTTATAATAAGAGTTAAAAGCAGACAATTGTAGAAGGTTTTCTTAATACCTTATTGGTGTTGAGAATATAGAAAGTGGCCAGACGACTAAGTAATAAAGATATAAATAGTGTGAGATGAGCGGGAGGCAGCAGACAGACAACAACAGACAGATAATAGCAAAAGAGAATATAGTTGTGTGAAGTTAAGTACCACATAGGTGATAGGCCTAACGTTTAATATGTTAGAGTGAAACTAACAGTATTAAAAAAGATAAGAAGGATAATTTTATTTTGTCAAAGCATGGTTCTAAAGTAATTGAATCAGCCTGAGTACACTTTGACAAAAGAAGCAGAGGATCTTCAGAAGAAACAAGACCAAACGAAATATGGTAACTTGTGCCACAACTGTAAGTGAATCATACACAGAATACTAGTACGATAATAATATAGAAAAGATATTTCGACTTGTCAACTG
>NW_013666842.1:305890-312191 GCF_000517525.1 Limulus polyphemus | reverse complement strand
TATATATATATATATATATATATATATATTATTTTTAAAATCTGACACAATTTAAATAGAACCTCTAACATTTATAAAAAGACACACAAAAAATTAAAATAATTCAAACTACCAGTTCACATCATCTGGAAAAGTATTCCGTAAGTCAACACTTTAATAATCAGCCTGAATCTGGACATCTGTTGCTTGTACTTATTTCCTTAGATGTTTGAACAAAATAAACACTAAGTGTTTGTTTGTAATTAAGCACAAAGCTACACAATGGGCTATCTGTGCTCTGCCCACTACGAGTATCGAAACCCGGTTTCTAGCGTTGAATGTCTGCAGACATACAACACTAAGTGATTAAGAATGTTGGGAAGCATCTGAACAAAAGAAATGCCAAGCCCCAAGGATTATCAGCTCTTTCCAACATTTCCAATGGATAACATGGAAGGTCATTTGGCCATTCCAGGCTATCTCATTTTTTATTATCACTCTGCAATCTATTTCAAACTACATATAGGAAAGCCCTTTTCTTATATCTAACCCTAATCTCTAAGATACATGTATAATCTTTTTTTAAACTTCCTCAGTGTTACAGCTTTTACCACAACTAAAAGTGCATATGAGAACAGAAAAGTAACCCAAGCATAATTGGAATTGTGTCTGATTTTTACATATCTTAAGGTCCATAACTTAAGTAGTCTTCCTGTTAAATATGTATATAGAAGTGAAGGGCAACACTGAATTTTAATTTTGTTTCTGGTATTTTTGTGCATAACGTACTTTGTTTCTAACTTAATATAATAACTTTATATTATTTAGAAATTTAAACACTATAGTCAGAACTTTTCTTACAGGTTGTAATAATTATATTATTGTTATTGAAAATGTTTTTGTTATATTTAGAAAATCTGCAGTTGGAATAAGTAAAATTTGTATTTTTTAGGCAAAACATTTGGCACAGATAATTATTCTAGGAGCTCAGGTTGTAGGCCGAGCCTTTACGCGTGCCCTTAAGCAGGAATTTGCAGGTAAGATTTAAGTAGATGTGCACACGTTCATTAATATGTATGTATTTATGTATGACAATTTCATATAACTGTTAAGAATTAGAACACTATTTGTTACAGTGCAGAACTTAGCAAGCATTTGAAGATAGAAATGTTGGGTTGAAAATAGGGTAAATTCTGGAATATTTTATGATGTAGATGAAGAAGTAAATCCTAGTTACTTTCAGAATTTTAATAATTCTGAAAATTCTATGAAAGTATGTATATTTGCTCAGTTCACTTGACTTTTGCACTTTATTGTTTAGATTAACTAGTTGTTTACTTGTTATGAAAAACAAATTTATGTCAGAAAAATTCTTTGCTCTCCACACATTCATCTCCTCTACATCTTGTGGCTGTTTTATCTCCTTATGGTTCTTTGCTTCATTTCTCATGTTGGCATTCTTCTATCATCCAACCATCTTTGAGAAGAATACATACTATTTCTCTTTCAGAGCCCCTTTTGCTTTCTTAAGATCCCACCAGGTGGCTGGTGGTGCCTTCTAGGGTGTACTTATTTCCCAAAATCTGCATCGGGCCAGGACAACAAAAGGTTCTCCTACCATCCACTCTGGCTTCATATATGCCCACTGTGAGATGGGGTGTACCACAAGACCACTTTCAGTATCCTCTTGGGTTGTCTATAATTTTAACATTTTGTCTGATCCAGACTGTACCTATTCCATGGACTATCAATGAAAAAGCCAGCTTCCCTGGCTTGTGTTTGCTGGCTTTTCAAAATAGGGTTTGTGGTCACCCATTGAACTGTCTCCAGTAAAAGACCTTTCCAGACTGAAGTACCAATGGGAATTTAAGCATTTTCTTCAGGTCTCCCCACTGTGAGCACACACAATTATCCAATGCCCTCCTTCTGCGGATGCCACTTTTTCAGTTGAATTGAGATGCACACACAATACCAAACATTATGTAACAGGTGGGCCATGTGGGCTAGTCATTGGAGCTTCGACTTTACTGCCAGTCACAACAAATTTATATTAAGTTGAGGAATGCAGTTGCGAGTGGGGCACACAAGTCACTAACTCTAGGAAGTTTATGGTTAGAATAAAGAATTGACTCTGAGACTGAGGTTCAGAATAAACTTCAATGTTTAATATAACAATTTCTGAATAAACTTACAATACTTTCAAATCTCTTATTCACTTCAGTAACTCTATTCAAATGTTACTAATGTAAGCTCAACCAAAGATACTTCTGAGTTACTATATGTTTCATATCAACTTCTAGTTATGTTCTTCAATTCAAGAGAGGTAGCATTGATTACTTATATGAAGCTTGAGCGAGACATACTCTGTGAACCTTGGCATGGCTGTTCTGTACATCATATCTTCTGGCAGCAACACTAAATTTCTGATTTGTGGCAGAACTCTGGCTCTTAGGTTTCTGTTGCAGAACTCTGAGGAGACTGGCAGCAATTCTCTTTGGCAGCTAAAAACTTCCAACTCAATTGACTCTAATTTTGGTAGCATACTCCTTCTGTTCTGGCCTAAGAACTCTTCGAAATCAACTGACTTTCTGACCAAAGACAGAGGTTCTTATACCAATTCTCTTTGGTATCCTTGCGACTTCCCAAATAGTTTACATGTCCACCTGCAAGTAGACCTGTCACTTAATTGGATGATTTTTTCGCAACTCATCATAATTCGTGGAACTACTGGGAACCAAAAACAAAAATACTTCATGATTGGTCATATTAGAAGACAATAACTCAGCTGCCTGTTTACATGTATCCATCGTTGTCTTCTAGATATTAATCCTACTTCAAAGGTTTTGACTAACCCCTTATTTGGAAGATTTTTTCCAAGTTAATGTAAACATCTCTTATAGCTTTCTCTGTGCTATACCAGTGACAGTGTGTTGATATGATTCTCGCGTCCAGTCTTTAATGAAGTTTGCATAAACATTCTCACGACCTTTTCTCTGCCATATCAGCATCAGTTCAAACATATCAAGTGCATCCTTGTTATACTTTTCTTTTATAGTCAAGTGTCATCAATGCATTCCAATGCATTAGCTAATTCTTGCATAATATTTCTTCATAATGGGCTATACATGTCACTTTAGGCATCTATTTCTCTCTTCTTGAAGCATTGTAAGTAACGAAAAATACTTCAAAATACCACAATGCTTCAGTTGCCTTCCTCCTTCAGCTGATATACGTTCAGTTGAGTCGGTGTGCACATGCCATTACCACTGTCTATAGCATGACTAATGTGCCCCTTCTCACAGCTGATGTTGGTCTAATAAAGTTGGATGGTAGAGTTGAATTGAACACACAAGTGCAGTCTGAATGTGTCCCAACCATGCTACATGTATTGGCTCTCTGACCTCTTATATACAAGTACTTGGATGGTCATGTTCTACTTTCACCCTTCCCTGCAACACATGAGGTTCATTTGTGTATTCTTTCCTTTCTTCCTGGGTGAAGAATATACCCTGGATGAGATGTCTCCTACAGGTGTGCCCCTATGAAACCTCTGCCATCAGGTGTCACATTTCATGAGCTTCCTTTGGACACTTATTGAAGGGAGCATATCTAGGTAAATCTTTGCACCAGCCCCTCCACCACTTCATGATGAGATTCTAGATTAACTGTGTACAGAAGTGTGGTATTATCTTGGAGTTTAAAATTTTTCTTTCCTGAAAATGTTTTTGTGATAGATATTCACCTCTTAACACACATTCTCACCAGTACTTACCACAATGACTTCTTGAAGGCATCATTTTCAGAGTTCCCACCATCACCCTTCCTTTTACCACATATCATCATGCAGTCTATGGATAAGGCAGCGAAAAAAGCAGAATGAGATCTTCCCCACAACCCAAGAAAATGACATGACATATTGCTGTTAGTCAGTCGAGATTGTTATTTGGTTTATTAAATGAGATGAGATTCCATTAACCACAAAATCCTCATTGTAATGCCTTGCCAGAAGGCACAAAGCAGGTTATTGCTTCCTACTCAACCCTCTGTATTCCTAGGTGATTTTAAATATTACTTGTATTTATTAAATTGATGTTTTCTTTCTGGAATGATTTTGTTCATAATGGATAACATTATTTGTTTTAAAAATAGCAAGTCAAGCAGCTGCAAAGAGGGCAGGCGGAGGCCGAGCAGGAGCTGAGAAAGCAGCAACAAACATACGATTAGGAATGTCTATTGAGGTAAGTTAACACAATTGTAATGTGAAACTATTTCCTACTGAATAACTATTATGTGAATGGTAGTTATGAGACAAATAGTAGTCAACAAAGTTTGGATATACAGCTCCTAATAACTGATTGGATTTGGACATTTTCAAATCAGATAGTAGATGTGGGCATACATATTGAATATGTATCACAGTCATAAGCTACCATTCCATTATAGTGTAGTATGAAACCAGTTACTGTGTCATCGTATTTTAAGAATTTATTAAGGATATGCAGTTATGCATGAGTGAGCTGTTATTACAGGCTCTTTAAGGGCATACAACACTTAAAACAGTGCTTTACACCACAGTTCTTCTCCATCCCTCTACTGGCTGTGTGGGTTGTGTTTGTTACTGCCACTAACATGACCACCTGCAACAAACAGGTGCAATCCAATGTATTTCTATGATATTTATTTAAATTACATAATGATTATATGTGTTATGACTATCAGAGCTTCAACTCTTTAATATTAGGGAAAATGTTACTATGTTACAGATGATGCAATACCTGTAATATGTAATGCACTTGTAATTAGTATCGTGCCAGTGTAATAATGTGTTGATGACAATGATATCTGATTATAACATTCACTGCAAAATTATTGTCCAATTGTTTAGGATTTCACTGGATAGTACAATATCAGACTGGATACTTACCCATTTGTAGTAGGTTGTAATATGCTTCAATTGAATAACACTATGTAGATTTTGTAATGAAATATTTGATTCTCATTGATAGCAGTATGTAGATTTCAAAATGGATCATATGCTCCTACTGGATAGCACATTTATTCCTATTTGATATCAGCATGTAGATTTCAAAATGGAATACTTGCTTCTATTAGATAATGCTATGTAGGTGCAAAATGGAACACTTGCTCCTCTTGAATGAAATGTCCTAAACTATGATTCTTTGTAAATCCAGCCTAGACTAATACTATGTGACATGTAAGCATATAATGTTTTTATTCTATTAATATAGGAATTTCTAAAATTTTTCATTTAGTTAGTCTCTGTATAGTTTTGACATAAAAACATGGTCTTGAAAATCATTGTAGTTGCCATTGTGTCTTAGTTCTCTATGATGGATAATATCAACTCTGCTCAAGAAGGTGTTGTGATAAATCCATATTGATAGGATCAATGACTGCAACATCTTGCTGGCTGAGTGGATGATGCTTGTATGTCACAGTTGATGAATGTTGTGGGAGAATGATCAGTTGTAATGATGTTGTAACAAAACAATAAAAATAGAGTTTCCTGTATCTGTATAGAGCTTTAGTTCTACAGAGTTTACCTAGTTTTAAAAGTGAATAGTTCTTCAGATATCTCAAGGGAAAATAGCTGCAAATCAGTGAATATTCAGTAGAGGCAACCCTTTACTTTTCCACAGAAGTACACATGCTTTTTTTATTTTTGTTGCTGTTGTTGTGTTGTAAATAAAGAATGTTTTTATTAACATCACACACATCCAGTTGCTTGTTTCTCAAAGTGTAAAAACTGAGTCAAGTTTTCAGATTCAGGTTGCTCTTAAACTTTCCTGTTTGACCCTGCTGTTATTATGCAAAGAAATTGGATCACATGAAAATAACATACTGATTCTTTATAAATCCAGCCTAGACTAGTAGTGTTGCATGCTAAATCCAGTGCATATGAAGACTAAGTTATATTCCATTTCAAGTATTGTAATATTGATTCCGATATGGTCTTACTTCCTCTCACATAAAATCTTTTTTCTACCCCCTAAGAATTGCTAAAATAATTTTCATGCTAAGCGCACCAGTCTATGTACTCCACCAATTTTGTGACATATCATGTGACTACTTTCCACCAATAGTATTGTGCTACCTGTATTGGTGTAGCTAGCTCCCTTTGCTATTTTTGCTCAATCCTCACTTTCTTGGTTGGCACAGCTTCATTTAGATGTATGTTTTTTTGCCCGTGGCTTGTGTTTATGATTGTGCTTATTTGCCATTTCAAATTTTTCAACAGTTTATTTTTCAATTGTTTCAATGATATATATACACAGTACTGTGAAAAAGTGTTAGGACATGG
>NW_013666842.1:301701-305113 GCF_000517525.1 Limulus polyphemus | reverse complement strand
TTAATCTTTTCATATTTATTACAAAAGAACCTCAGTGGAAGTGAGTTCAACAAACAGTTTGTATTTTGTGTGTCTCCCTTTTGCTTTTATAAACAGACAGTCTTTCAGGCATTGTTGCAACATATTTAATCAAAGTGTTCTTTGGAATTTTATTCCAAATGTCTCTAATACACTCCCATAAAATTTCTTTGAAGTAACTTTTGACATGTCAAGTTTTTGATCTATCAAATCCCAGATCTGTTCAATTGGGTTAAGATCAGGGCTCTGTGGGAGCCATTGCATCATTTGAATGACTCCAGCAGCTTTTTTCTTAGCTAAGTAATTTCTGCATAGGTTGGATGAGTGTTTGGGGTCATTATCTTCTTGGCAATAGAATCCTTTACCAATAATACACAAACCACTGGGTATACCACAATGGATCAGTATCTGATGGTACTTGCACTGGTCCATTATTCCATCTATTTTGCAAATATTTACTGTTGCCCCAGCAGAAAAACACCCCAAAACCATCACACTGACTCCCCCATGCTTCATGGTATGTGCTATGCATTGAGGTAAGTATTTTTCACTTTTATTCCGCCGGACATACAATCTATGTTTTGAACCAGATATTTCAATCTTGGACTCATCCGTCCCTAACACCTTTTTCCAATCATCAACAGTCCAGTTTTTGTACTTTTTAGCAAATTTTACTCTCTTGTAAATATATAGAGATCAAAGTAAAAGTTTTTTAACTGCTACATGACCAAATATTCCATTCTTATTGAGTCTTACTGTAGATCTGGAAACTTTTCTGTCACTTGGTACATGGTCATTTATCTCATGCTTTAGGTCAGTGGCAGTCTTTCTTCTGTCCCAAAGGCTGCATAAACGAAGATACTTAACATCAGTATCATTGAGTTTAGGTGTTCTGCCTGTTCCTTTCCGATTTTCAAATTTACCTGCCTTGTGTGTACTTGACAGTGTTTGAGGAGCATTTCAAGTCTGCAGCAATTTGTCGAAGAGTCCAACCAGCATCACATAAAGCTTTTATATGAACTCTCTGATCCACTGACAATTTTCTGTGCTTTTTGGTGTGTAGCATGACAACAAAATTTAATGCATAGTGTTAAACACTGTTTTTACCAAGGTTTATTTGTGGAGTGCTATTAAAGTGATTTCTTGTAGCAAATACCTGTACCATATGCTAGCTTCTTTCTATATAGTTAAGACACTGCATGGGGTACCATGACTGTTATTTCATACCCTAAATTTGATCAGTATGTTCATTAAACAGAACCCTTATGACATGCCCTTGGTAGAAGTATATGGGAATTCTAAAGAATGATGAGTATTCTCACCCTGGCTCATTCAATTGTAAACAGGGATCAGTGAAGCATTACTACAGTGTTGAAATTTACATTCTGTAATTACATGGATGAATTAGTCCCATAAAATGAAAAGCATGACAAAATATTCTCTTGTCCTAATACTTTTGCATAGTACTGTATATTTATGTATTTTGCATTTGTTTCTTATTACTGAAGTATACAAGAACTTTGTATGAATTCGTGATTCAATGTATTGGCTATGGTAGTTCATCATACAGTCTACAGCGCTATTGGTATGATATCCCAGGAATCAGGTTTGACTTTATCTGCAAAGGAGGTATAGTCCTTAATCCGCAGTTAGCTAGATTCATATGTTCGGCTGGTGATTTCTTCTTCTTTTCAATGTAGCTGAGGAAGAATATAATCAAGGAGAAGACAATTTGGACTTTTTTTTTTATGGTTCCTTCTTATTTTGGTCTGTCACACTTTACATCTATTCAGGAGATTTCACTTTCCACACCTTTTTTCAGCTACCTATTCAGATCAGTGATTGATGCATGTACAGTTTTCTCTGTATGTTTGAGATGAGTGTAATTTTGCTAGTTGTCTTTAACCTGTTTCTTTTTACTGTTCCTCCTCCTTTCTTCCACTTGCTTCCAGATCTCCCAGTGGATCCAGATTGGCTTATTTGTATGGTTTGCTTCTTATGGTGTTATGTGGCATGTACTGCCTCCATTCAAAGTTCATGTTCCTGACTTATTCTTCCCTGGAATCCATCTGTTTCCCATGATTTATCCCCTGTCACACTTATTGGTTGAGTTCGTCAACTCATTAGGCTAGTGTATTCTGACATATCCATGGAAGGTTGCCATCTACACAACTTTTCTTTTCCTCAAATTTGCCATGTCACCATTTCTTTGGCTGCTAACCTTCACTGCCCATTGAAGGAAATTGTTCAGGCCAGAATGTGGACTATCACAATACTTACATCACTCATTATCTGCACAATCTGACTGTATCTTCCTCAGGAGGATATAATCTCTCTCCCATTGTGATTCTAGACATGTCCATTTGCCTTTCACTGTGGTAAATCTTATCACATGATTTATTTTATGTTTTCTTTTCAGAGACCCTCTCTCTTTTTTTACCACTGCTAATGGGATTCCTCTCTGTGGTGGGTGTTGTCTGGTCAGGTATGTATTGCCTCAAACCTGCACTATTTACTGGTTGTGCTATAACACTCACTGTGGAGATTGGGTATTCTGCAATATCCATAAGTTTCCTTCCATTGTGGACCACCATCCATGGACTTTCATGAGTGAAGCAGTAGGGGATTTCTGCCCATCCCTACTGACACCTTGATTGAATAAATTGAGAACAGTCTGCTTTTCAAAATAGGGAATTGTGGACACCCATTGCACTTTCTCCAGTGTGACATTCCTCTGGACTCCCCACCTCATTTACTTCCCAAATGGAGCAAGGGAGTCTTTACTACTTCCCAGTTGCTGGGGTGGTGGATCATGGAGGATTCCTCCTTAATGCATTGTAGAATTTTAATTTACATTACACACTCAATGAAAAGAGGGCAAAGCTAGTCCCCCCCCCCCCAGATGCTTATTCCCAGGTGGTCAGTTGGAAGCAGTGGCGTAGCAGGGGGGGGGCGTCGCCCCTGGGTGCAGGCATGAAGGGGCACAAAATTCCCTCTGGCCTATAATGCCTATTAATTAATAATCATGCCCTCCCCTAGGATAGAGCGCAACTGCTCTACGTTAAGTAATACGACACAGTGTTACGTTATTTGTGTGTATTATGCTTGCAGTTTTATCTTTTAAAAGCCACCCACTGAAATACAGTGAGACCGAATTGATGTACAGAAATTAATTACACTATTCTATCATTCATCTGTAGATCAAATACAAGTCCTAGAGTACAACGTACAAGTAAGTGTATGTTTAACAAAAAGAAAATACAAGATTAATGTAACATATTAACTAGTGTGCAAGATTGGCAATATATGTAACAGGCAAGGCCGAGATCTAGATGTAGTAAACATTATAGGCCTAATGTAAGTGGTTTGTAAGTGTATTGGCTGATTGTAAATC
>NW_013666842.1:290989-300782 GCF_000517525.1 Limulus polyphemus | reverse complement strand
ATCTTATACACCAGTGCGTCTTATATTCCAAAAAATACGGTACCTTTTTTGGTATAATTGAAGCTATTTATAATTTCTTTGCTCATTCAACAACTCGATGGGACGAACTGCAGCAGGAGCTTAAGATCTCTGTCAAGCGTGAATCATAAACAAGTGCAAGAGAAAAGGTTAAACTGCAGCAGGAGCTTAAGATCTCTGTCAAGCGTGAATCAGAAACACGGTGGAGTGCAAGAGAAAAGGCAGTAAAAGTTGTACATGAAAAACTGGATGAGTTGCTAGGACTGTTAGAGCAATTAAGTGAGAATGGCAACACTGCTGAAACAAAATGTGGTGCTCATAATATTCTGCAATGCATGCTTACATTTGATTTTCTTGTACTTTTGCATTTTTGGAGAAATCTGTTATCATCTATCAATCGAGTACAGAAACGTCTTCAGGACCCAAAAATGAATTTTGGAGAAATTGATAGAATCAAGTGAAAAGTCCTGTCAAGAAGCACTTAAAGTGGGCAAGAATCAATGTGAAACATGGAGATTGACCATTGAAAGAAGAAAAATACGTCGTAAACGAATGGCAGGTGAAAATGCAGCTGATGCTGGATTGACTGCTGAACAGGAAATGTATTGCATCATGAAGGATGTTATTGATCGCTTGGTTACAGAAATAACAGGAAGATTTTCTCACTTACTAGATTTAAATTCACGGTTTGGATTTCTACTAGATGTGCAAAATATTGTTTCTTGGGATTTCAAAGGCAGAAAATTACAAGAAAAATGTTCTGACTTAGCAAAGAGCTATACAGGTGATATTGATGGACCAGAATTGTACAGAGAAATTAAAGACCGTAGAATGTTGATAAATAAAAGAACACAGACCAATTTTACTGAATCAATGGTTGCAACTGATTTGCTAACATTTATAATTTCATATGGTGAAGATTTTTTTCCCAAGTTTAGGAATTGCATTGCATATTTTGTTAACAATTGGGTTTCTATTGCTAGTTGTGAAAGGTCCTTCAGCAAGCTGAAATTAATTCTTACATGCTTGAGAACCTCAATGACTCAAGAACAACTTAGTAACTTGGTAATATTAAGTATTGAAGAAGACGTACTTAATACTTTAACTTTTGATAGTTTAATTGATGCATTTGCAGTAGCAAAAGCACGAAAGGTTCATATAATGTAACCATGAATACCAGAATGCTACCTGTACAAGATCTAGTTAAGTATATGTACAGTTTTGTAAACTAATGAAATTTGTTATTTGTAAACTTAACTGTTTTATAATCCGTGTACGCCACAAATGACTGGCTTCTCATATAAAATATAAGTTTCAAAATTAGGGATATAACAGAAATTTATTCTGCATGCTTGAAAGATTACTCTAGCTACGTGACTTTGAACAATACTGGATTACATAAATATCAAAATGGTTTACAAATTATGTAAGTACACCTAGTAGGCTATACTTCATTAGTTCCAGGTTTACAGTTGTGATATCGTGAGATGTTATATTATGATTTTATTTTAGGCCTGTGTAAGGTGGTAATTAATTCTTTATGTTATTGTCATTAAGTGGGTAATGAGTCACACAACAAATAATCAAAACATTTCAGAGGTGAGGGCACCAAAAGTGTCTTTGCCCCCGGGTGCTGAGAACCCTTGCTACGCCACTGGTTGGAAGAGGACCAGCCTACATGGGATCCTTTTCGTGATACCAGGTTCTGGATAAAACAGCCCTGTTCCTATAGTTGTGTTTAGTAGAGGCTTCTCATTAATTCCAGTTGAAAGTGGTTTCTTCCTTGCTCCTATGGTTGAGTTTGGGGGACTTTGTCTGCCTCAGAATACTGGCAACAGGACATACAAACACTGTTCCCACAGTTGAGGGAATGTTCCATTTCCATTTTGTAATTCTGGATGCAGGATTTCACATCCCTGCATTTATGGTCAGGTGAGCCAAGATTTCTTCTCCTAATTCCAGTTACAGATAGTGTCCTGTTGTTATGGGTTAGTTGAGGCAATGCCACAACCCCGTAATGCTGAATGTGGTTTCTTGTACTTTTTGCTCCTACAGTGGTTTTGTGTTTGCCCAGTTTCAGCCACATTTTAACTTCCTTTTCATAATTCCAGCTGCTTGAATGTATGACACACTATTTACTTATGGTTTGGGGTCGTGTGTATATGTAACATAGTCCACTTCCCAAACCACAATGCTTATGTTACTCTGTATTCGTTTTTATCTGATTAATCCTCAACCTTCTAATGCCAAGGACAAGTTGTGGAACCTCATCTGTCTGGTTAAGGTTGGGTATGTATGTAAGTAAATCCAGTTGCTTTTTACTATGGATTACACCTCTCAGAATGAACTTCTCATATGCACATCCTTTTTTTTTCTACCTCTATCACTTTAATTTCCTTCTTCCTTTGTGCTTTGGTTCATCTTGGAGCACATTCTTTCATTCTGGGCAGTCGCTTTTTTGCTTGATTTCAGTTTTGTGCACCTACAATATCCCTCTCCGTCTTTTCTTCTAGCTTTATGTGAGGAGAGGTAAGTTAATATTTTCTTACACTGAAAATGTATTTCAGTATGTACTTACCTCCTTTCACACACACTTCCTCCCCACTGCTGGTGTTATTCTTTTAGATCATGCCAATTCTTGAAAGTGAGGATTGAGTAGGAATAGCAGAGGGAGCTAGCTGTGCCAATATTGCTGGAGAATAGGCACATGATATGAATAGTGCGCTGAACATGACATTTTTTTTAGGAATGCTTAGAGGGCAGAAACAGTTGGTGCAATACAATTGGTGGAGAGTAGTCACATGATATGAATGATGTTCTGAATATGAAAATTTTTGTAGCAGAAAGAAGATGGAGACAGCTTTGTGTGAGAGAGGGCGCGAGTAGCTATTGGGGAGCATTTTCAGTGTAAGAAAATGTTAACTTTTGTGGATTTGAAGAAGCATATGAAATGATTGCTTGCAAGCAAGTCTTAGCATTGTGGTGTAATGTATGTTGTTCATTCTTTTCTGTCTTAAACATTTTTAAAGTCATAGATTTATATGTTTAAAATTATTTAAGATATACTTTGTAAGTTCCAAGTAGTAAAAGAGAACTCATTGTCAAACATTTTCTAGTCTTCTGGGGATTAACCAATCATAAACTAAGAATAATACGTTAAAGGAGAAGTAGTATTTTCAAATTTGTTTTAAACCACTACACTTTATGTAACATTGCCAGGCTAGTGGTATAGTGGCACTTAAGTGTGTCTGCCAAAAAGTTTAAAGTAATCTAGTGCAATCCAACATGAGAGAAGACTGGTCATTGTGATGGGAAAAACAAAACATTGCTGTGGAAAGGATGGTCAGTGGTAGAAAACATATTTTGCAATCGGTATTTAAGACTACTTAAATGATAGTTTAAGAGAAATTATGTTACTAATGCTACATAAGTTTCTGTTTAATTTTCTTGTGTATTGTTGTCATGAAGATGAAAGGAAAATAAGTATTTTATCATGAAACAATTTCAAGTCATGTCATATATTTTCATCAGTCTCTTCTAATGTGTGTTTTGTTTAGGAAGCAAAACAAATTCTAAACTTAGACAAGGTAGATGCTGAAAAACTAGAGAAAAGCTATGAACATTTATTTTCTGTGAATGACAAATCTAAAGGAGGCTCCTTCTATTTACAGTCAAAGGTGAGTTGTCATTCATAATTCTGAGTTTGTAAACATATCATTGTAGTTGTGTTTTAGAGATCAAATATTGGTGTGTGTGATCTCCTCGGGCACCAAAGTTTAGATTGTTGTTTTAACTTAATTTCTGAATCAGTAGTGAAATGTGTCTAGACTTAGAAAAATATTATCATCATAGTTAAGAATTCATGAATATGCTGAATCATTGGAGTAATATCACACTCTGTGATATTACATAAGCAATATGTAAGGGATTCTAAGTATGAGGATATTTTATGCTGCATTCTAATGTTTCAAATGTGTATCCCACTACTTTTTTCAGTTAGATCTTAGTTTGCTAAAAGCTATGGACCATAGTTTAAAAGTTTGCTTCATCAAAGCTAAAGAAAAAGCTTGTTAAGTCTTGAGAAAGGTACCTGCTCAAAGCTCAGCTGTGTTTAATATTTGTGTCTTTGGATGCTGTAAAATAGAAAACAAAGAGTTTTATACAATACTCTACAATTTTTTCCTTCAACATCAAATAGATAAACAGACTTAGTTCAATTTTATTTAGGAAACAAAAATTCAAAGTTTTATGCATACAAAATAATGCACCAAGTACACACTCGGGCAATGAAGGAAAAAAACACCAGGTTAACTTCTGTAACAGCAGTTTTTATGATTTCAGTGGGATGAAACCACAGTGTTCTTGGAAGTGGCTAGAGCTGTTTAGTCAGTATTAAGTATACTTAAAGCATCTAAACAAAATTTACAGTTTCTAACAGCACTTTGGCCCTCATTTTTCTCTTTCTATTGCTATATGGTTTATCATAAGTGAGGGAAAGCTATAGCTCATAGGGAATGACAATCAAATGAGCTTTTGAGATAATGAAACAATCTTAGTTTCTTATTTGCTGGCATTATTTTCTAGGTTGTTCGAGCCAAGGAGAGACTAGATGAAGAAATTAAAGTTGCACAGGCAACAGGAAAGCCTAAGGAAACAAGTTCTCAGAGCTCAGACCAGACATAGCATAGGTTTCAGTAATAGCTCATTATATTTGATGTTATTTGTAGATATTATGGTTTACTATGTATTAGATATCAGTTGTATAGTCAAAAATTACCTGAAATGAGAGCTGATTGTGATCACATGAAATATAACAAAATGTAAATTGTATTGCCTTTATCATGAGAATTATACATGGTGAACTCTTCATATGAAATACAGGTTAAAGAATAACAGCAACCTCCTTAATTTTTCCTTTTTTTATAAATAAAAACTTTTCTGGTCAATTACTGAATTATTATATTGTTTGAACTGATTTATTTTAACAATGAATATTTGTAGTGTCTCTCATCAATAAGTCTAAAAACCCTAGGAATCTGTTTCTTTGTGCCATATGCATGTGGTACAATAGAAAAAAAAATACAAATATCTTTTTGGCAGCCAGGTGATGTCTCTTCTGATCTCTGTTTTTTTTTTAGTCAAGAAATGACAGGCCATTACATATTTTTATAATATAAAATCTGAAGTTTTCATTGCAATTATTTTGAAGTTAGTCATTTCTATTTTCATAGAAATATGTCTTTGTTTAATAGATATTTCAACTCAAAGTGTTATAACTGAAAGCAAATCATGTACTAACTAACTACTGACCTTCTATACTAGAAGCTAAAGTGATAAAATGTATGTTTTTATAATGCTTGAAAACTGTAATAATGAGAATTTCTGCACACAAAAACAAACCATTGTTGCATAGAAAAAAATATAAATTCAGAATGGCTTTATTAAAAAGGTAAAATAATAGTATTTAATTTTTACAAACAGTATGTGTTGAAAAAAAGTGACTATCAAAATATGTAAAATGGTTATTTTCTTGCTCTAACTTATCATGATGTGATAGTTTGTACTTGGATATCAACCTAAACAAATAAAGTTTTTACTACTGTGCAGACACACTGTTGTTTTTTACTATTTTGAATTTAATTTTGTGCTTATTTTAGTAAATGTTTATTCTGTATTGTTAGTCTAGAATGTGGATTTAGGATAACCTTATCCTCTTGGACTGACTGATCCTCATGAAATATTATTGGTTTTTATGACTGAAAATATTGTTAATATCGAGAGTATCTAATTGATAAAACAGTGCATTCAACTCATTATAAGTAACAGTTGATACAAATAACCCTGTGTGCTTCAACTCATTATAAGTAACAGTTGATACAAATAACCCTGTGTGCTTCAACTCATTATAAGTAACAGTTGATACAAATAACCCTGTATGCTTCAACTCATTATAAGTAACAATTGATACAAATAACCCTGTGTGCTTCAACTCATTACAATTAACAGTTGATACAAATAACCCTGTGTGCTTGTGCCATAAAACCCTAAACAACCAAATTATAAGAAATATAGTTTTAACAATATATTTAATTAGTTATGCTCATTACTAGACATTAATGTTTTGTTCTCATCTTTATAGGTGCATTATTTTGACCAAAAGTTAATATTACTTTTCAAAAAAATATTTTCAGTTCATAACAAATTTACTTTAGGTTAGACATTATGTGAAGATTTCTATTGCTACATACTTGCCATGATAAGTAATTAACTTTGTATCAATTCGTGTTTTGTCTATTTGCATGCTAGCACGTTTTATTACAGTTTACTGAAGGTTTTGTATTCTTGCAAAAATATGTTTTGTATACTTACACTAGAATATTTTATTTGAGTTTGCTGAAGGATTTGTACTCTCATACTGGTATATTTTATTTAGGTTTACAGAAGGTTTTGTATTTGCATTTTCTTTATTTCATTTACTGGAAATTTTGCAGTCTCACACTGGAGTGTTTGTGTCTACCTGGGTTTACAGGAGGTTTTGTGATCTCACACTAGTGTTTTACTGAAGGTTTTGCAGTCTGAAACTTGAGTTTTTTTATTTGGTTTTACTGAAGATTTTGTAGTCTTACATTAGAGTTTTTTTGTTTATTTGGGTTTACTAAAGGTTTCGTAGTCTTTTACTAGAGTGTTATTTATTTGGGTTTACTGAAGGTTTTGCAGTATCACACTGGAGCATTTTTTATTTGGGTTTACTGAAGGTTTTGCAGTCTCACACTGGAGCATTTTTTCATTTTATTTGAATTCTAAAGGTTTTCCAGTCTCTTACTGGAGTGTTTTTTTAAATGTTTTGCACTTTCTTGCTGATACTAGCAAGACCAATGCTTAGATAGGCAAAGCCAACATCAAGGAATAGCTAAAGTGTCAGCAGAGGTAAGTATTATTGGAAATACATTTTCAAGTTAGAAAAAATGTTAACTTTCACACTGAAGTGTTTATTGTATTTGGTTTTGCTGAAGGTTCTTTAGTCTCACACTGAAGTGTTTTTATTTGGGTTTATTAGAGGTTTTGCATTCTCACCTGGAGCATTTTTTTTTTCTTTTATTTGGGTCTTAAAGGTTTTGTATTCTCACACTGGAGTGTTTTTTATTTCAGTTTACTGAAAGTTTTACAGTCTCACACTGGAGCATTTTTTATTTATTGAAGGTTTTGTAGTCTCACACTGGAGTGTTTTTCATTGTGGTTTACTGAAGGTTTTGCAGTCTCACACTGGAGCATTTTTTATTTTGGTTTACTGAAGGTTTTGCAACGTCATATTGGAGAGTTTTTTAGTTTGGTTTATTAAAGATTTTGCAGGCTCACACTAGAGTTTTACCCCATGATGCATATTTCATGTACAAAAACAGTCCAGTTAAATTAAAGTAGTCAGCCATGTAAAGATGTGGTAAGAAGAAACATGAATTATATGATAGGTCAAAACTTGTAAAGATGTAATCTAATAGCAGGTAAGGCAAACAATATGAAATTGGGGAAAATTTGTCCCTCATTTTAACATTTATGTTTATGCTTGTTCTGTTGCAATATAAAAAAGTGGACCAAGTATTATACAATTTAGTCCTTGTTTAACTTGCCTACTTTGACATTACATCTTTACGAAGTTTGATCTTTTATGTAAGATGGCTCACTTTTTTTTTATATCACTTCTTTATATGACTAACATTGCTCTTTTTGAACATGTGAAATGTTTTGATAAAATATTACTACTATGACTACAACTTTCAATATCATAAAACTTGAAAATAATTAAAATTTATTATTTGTTTTACCTAAACTTGATTTGAACAAGTTAGGGACTTAGTCATAAAGATGGAAAAGAAAAATTATAGTAGTGGCTGTGGGATGCATTAATTATTAAAAAGTAGGAAAGATATTTTCTAATTACTGTATATCATGTCCAGTAATGAGAAATTATAAAGGACATCATTCCCTAGTTCAGATTAACATTTACCATTGGAATGTTTATTTTGTGGTAGTCCTTTGGTTACTATATGTTTCATTACTTCAACAAGGAGAAGATGAACAACAGTAATCTAACCATTTATTGCTCTTAATGTAAACCAAATGTTAAGCTGCTGTTTTTAATCTGATGTAAAAGTGTGTAGATCTGTTCAGAAACTTAAGAACAGTGGAAGTCCAGTATTTGGAATAGCTGTGGCAATACCCTAGATTCAGGGTCATGGTCAGGTACATTATCCAAGAGTAACAGAGCCTTCACTTCAATCTCGTTCTTAGTTAGGTACTTCTTCACAGAGGGGCAAAAACTTCAAAAGCCCATTCATAAAACAACTGCTTGGTCACCCATGCTTTATAATTGGATTTGTAATAGACCCCCAATTCACCTCTGACTTTTTGTTGCTTAAATACCCTTGAATTCTCAGAATGGTACACAAGCATGGGTTTCAATTTGAAATCTCCTGATGCATTAGCCCCAAGCAACAAGGTAAGCCTATCCTTTTGGGGCTTATGGCCTGGCAAAGGATTTACTTCCTTGGTGGTGTAAGTTCTCTGGGGCATCATTTTCCAAAATAGCCCAGTTTAATCCACATTAAATACTTGCTGGGGCAAATAGCCTTCCTCCTCCATTAATTCAGCATATTCCATTTTGAACTTTTCTGCAGCCTCCTTATCTGCATTGGAAGCTTTACCATGCCTAACCACAGAGTGGATCTCACTTCTCTGCTTGAACCTTTCAAACCAACCCTTACTTGCCTGAACCTGAAGATTGAGCTCATTCACGTTTAAGGTGATCAGAAATGGTTTTAGCCTTCTTACAAATCATACTGCTATCTATGGACTCACCTCACATTTGCCTATCACTAATCCAAAGTAACAGCAGTCTTCCCATTTATTTAATGACCCTGGTTGAGGCATCACTCACTTTAGTAGTTTTCATTTCTCCTTATTTAGCTAGATGGTGGAAATTGTTGATTGG
Source organism: Limulus polyphemus (assembly GCF_000517525.1). Taxonomy (NCBI): domain Eukaryota; kingdom Metazoa; phylum Arthropoda; class Merostomata; order Xiphosura; family Limulidae; genus Limulus; species Limulus polyphemus. The sequence goes on along the minus strand of NW_013666842.1, from coordinate 291,778 downwards.
GACAAACCATACTCCTTAGCAAGCACACTTGTTTTGTCCGCTTTTTCTAACTTCTTAATTTCCTGCTTTATCTTAGGGGTTATGCAATTTCTACTCTTTTTTATACTTTGCAAGATACCTTTAGGGGCCATTGCAATCACTATAAGTTTACTAGTTTACTTTTAAATCGATAAATTCAATAAAATCAAAGTTTGCAAGAGTCCTCTTCCCACAGCCATAACATGGCAAACTATGTAAACAAAGAAAAACTGGCTCCAAACGCTCATAAATGGGTGTTGCTGATTGGCTGAGGCCTGCAAAGTTTAGTTAGGAGTGCTCTGATTGGTCAAAATTTGTGCATTTTGTTATGTGGAAAATATTCATTATGTGAGTCAATGGGGCCTATAGAAGGTGATTTATTACGTGGATATCTGATAGCTTCGTTATGTGAGGGCTCACTGTATTATAATTTAGAATACTAATTTGATACTCTGATTCAAGATCTCAAGTGTGACAATGTTCTAATATAAAAACTCAAATGTAATGATACTCTTATTTAGAAACTCAAATGTGAGGATACTCCAATTCAAAATCTCAAATGTGACGATGCTCTTATTTAGAAACTTGAGTGTGACGAGAAACTCAAATGTAATAATATTTTGATTTAGAACCTCCATTGTGACGATACCTGTAATTGACTTTTTTTGGTATTGGCCTTTAAAACTACTACAATAAACTCAGTTATTTGACTTAAGTAAGGAAATATCTGCTGAAGCTTTTTGCCAAACACTAATCATAGCAGAACTGTCT
>NW_013666842.1:278770-290979 GCF_000517525.1 Limulus polyphemus | reverse complement strand
GAACTGTCTGGAAAATGCTCTATAGGAAATAGTACAGCTTATAAAATGAGTCAGATCAACATAGGCCGGTAAGGCAATCCTCTGCAATATTTCAACCAACAGTTGGTCCAGTCATGAACACTATTTTCATGTTTACAACAAGTCGACTTTCAAGATCTACATGTGCCGATGTTTCCGTTTATCAACGTTATAGTTTAAGATCTGTGCAAGAACTCAGCTAACAGATGTTTCTGCCTATAAAAGCTATCTTCCAAGTTATTTGACTGCTAAACTTAAACCAATGTTTTGAACAGATTCTTCAATATTAGTGGAGCTTTTTACTAGATATATTTTAACACTGGTTAGTTATAAAAAAAAATTTACATCAATAAATGCTCAGAGAAAGATATGCTATTAAGTTCTTGTTCACTCTCTCCAAAAACCAATTCACAACTGTTTCTCACACCCAGCCTTCCACTAAATGTAATATTGTAAAAAAAATTTTTTTGAATGTAGATTTTCTTTTTTAGAAATGATGAGGGAGATTTTCATAAAGAATAGAAGTGTACAACCAATAGGAAGGAAAAATGAGATCACCAAAGGAGAGTAAGGTTTTGTATACTTCACAAAAAGGAAAATCAGATTACTGTAAGAAACTAAATTTTTGAAACTTTTATCATAAGAAGAAAGAATAATCTTTAAAGGATGTGATTTTGGGGACTGACAAAGAGACAAAGGTTTTTAGACTATAAACAGGAGAAAGTGATAAATTAAAAAGCCTAAGATCTTGGAGACTGCCATCAGGAGATAGAAGTGCTGTAAGAGACTAAGATATCACAGATATTTACTGAGGAAGAATGAAATGGTTTCTTAAAACTGTGGTAAACATAACTGAAGTAGTGGTGAAAGAACAATAGGAGTCACTAGTAAATGATACCTAAACCAGCATAAATTTAAATTTACAAGAAATATTTTATTAACATGATCTATATACAGCTTAGCTGATGTATGATTGAACATTGAAGTTACATATATGAAAAAAATTCTTGAAATGTACAGATCTGAGTAAAACATTTTTTGATTTGTGTTATCACAAGTTAAATCACTTTCATGTTTAAGTTACATAAAACCATTAAAGGAGTACCTCTCATAATGAAACAAGTAAAAACTTCCTGTGAGATATATAGTCACTACTACTAGTTTATTGTGGAGTAACTCCCACTATAAAACGAATAAAAACTTCCTGTATGACACATGATAACTAGTGTTGTTAGTTGTGGACATAACTAGAAAAGTATTAAAGCCAAATGCATGAAAACTGTATGTAGCATATAAGAGACACAGCTTTCCCCCCACTCCTTTGTTTTCATTTTTCCAAAGGGGGTTTTCACAAAGTTGGTTTACTTGTAGAAATGAATAATACTACTTAAGCCTTTGAAACTGGTTAGACAATAGCTTTGGAAAACTTGTACAGTTGTCACTTTAAAACTTCTCTGGCAGTTGATATCTTACAAGTTTCAGTTTTATCAGATTACTGTATTAATTGTGAGAAATTATTGAACTAATATATTGATTGCAGACAGAAAGAAAGGAAGTTTCTCATGTTTTTATGTCCATTCAATAGACAGTGTTTGACAAATGTACAGTATAATCTATTTGTGTAACTAAAATGTACAACTTTTATGGGGATATTACCAGTTAGACAAACAATTATAGGCCATTTGGTGTGTCTAATTATGGAAATATGGGTCAGAACATGTTATTTTTTCATGTCTCACAGTGTAATGCAAATTTCCCGTATTAAGGATTTTACCAGATGGCAGCAATACTTTAATGGAACACATTTCTACAAGCTCTGTTTAAAATCAATAACCAGATTTCTTCCACAAACTTTCATAGAGCTGATGCTTATTAACATTTTTATAAGAATTTGTGAGGCAACAGTTTGTTGAATGGTTACTTTAAATGTTTAGTCTATCAATAAGATTATTGTTGGTGCAACATTTTATCACACTTGTCGCTATTGTTTCTGATCTTTTCTTATTATAAGGTCAACTGTGAGTTTTTAATATCGTTAGTAGTTGTATTTCTAACTTGTACATTTCAAGCTGGATTTGAAAGTTGAATTCTCTTGGTATTAAACAAGAGACAATACAAATCTTTTATAACATTTTAGTAATTATACCATGTGTTTAAATATCATTTTTTGCAAACATCAGAATTAGCCTCATCTATCAAAAATTAACATTTACTATTTTTTTAAAGAAAAAATGTATATCATGTATACTTAATATTTATTCAAAAAACTGTCAGAAACAGCTAAATCTTTAACGACTTTTTCATAACTTTGTAAATGTGAAGATCTTTTTATCACATTTCATGCAATTTTGGGTCAGCATAAAATACTAACACTTTAGGTTCATATTTTCACTTTACAACAACTTTGCAATAAAAACTAGTAAGATATAGTTTGTAATTTTTCCACTTATGATGTTTTTAAACAAAAAAAATTCTATTTTCATGTATTAAAACTTAACTACACTCCATAGCTTAATAAACACAGTATGTTTTGGAATTTGTAACTTATAAATATACACTTGTTTTAAAGGAAGCACATATAATAGGAACAATAATTTAATAAATGCCATCAAATTCCAATGTGAGAAGCCTTATTTAACCCCAGTTATAAACAAACAGCAATATGTATATATTAAAATAACAATAAAGAATATTACAAATATATGTACAATCTGAATAGCATAAACACTTAATTTCCTTTAGACATAAATTTTTGTGCTCAGCTCTTTTAATTTCTTTTCTTAATAAACTGGACACCTCATTCAACCATGAAAATATTGTAAACATAAGGGTGCTACTGAAGATCATCAGCAACAAGAACATTGGGTCTCATCTATCAAAAATTAACATTTACTATTTTTTTAAAGAAAAAAATGTATATCATGTATACTTAAATATTTATTCAAAAAACTGTCAGAAACAGCTAAATCTTTAACGACTTTTTCATAACTTTGTAAAATATTTTACAAAGATCATTTTTTGGTAAAATGATGAATAAAGTCTAGAATGCTGTCCGAAGACAGAGTAGAGTATACAGAGTGTAATGATGATGATGTGATTACTTTACACCACGAGACCACACAAAATGCTGTCCCAAAATGGATTATGTGGAATAAAACTGTAGTGATTTGATTACAATATGAGAATGCCCAGAATGCTGTCCCAAAACAGTGAGAGTATACAGGGAAAAGATGGTGGCATGATTGATTTATGAGACCACCTAGAGAGATATAGGTGTAGCTCATGAACAAATAATCTGCTAGAATGATTCACAAAATGTGAGCATTGCTATGAATGATTGGAAACAATGACTCCTGGTCGAGGAAATGTAACTGGTGGAGGACAGTGAATAACATGCTGTCGCACAATAAATGTGTTGGAAAATTGGGATTCTGAGATTGGCTGTGTTTTGATTATCCTGGGTGGTTCAGGATCATCACAAAACAAATGATCACCTTCTACATGGCGAATAGCTTCAACAATTGTCTCCAAGTTCTGTCTGGATGTGCTGTTCTGCAATTCTTTGGATTCTGATCTTGACATCTGAACAACAGAATCAGCAGTATGGTGAAGACAAGGTTTCTTCCCAGATAAATCCTGAGGAACTTCAGTGCTAACAGATTCTGTCTGAAGCAGCCTAACTTGTGCACTGAATAATTTCTCTTGTGGGGTTGTTTGGCCAATGGACATTCCTGTTAGTGGCTGAAAAAACGAAAGAAAAAATAAGAGAAATTTCTTTTGCTGAAGCTTAATTTTTTCTTTCTCAATAGCTTGTAAACTATCCAAAACAACAACAAAAAAGGAAACTTTACTGTCCATATGAACAAACAATAAAAAAAGACCATTTCAGGCACATTTTACACATACTAAAAAAAAATGTAATGAATTAAAAGTTAGAAAATAGACTTTTCTAAAAGCTGACAGATATGATGAACTAGAAAGAACAAACATTTCTCCTTTTCAATACAACTCTTACATACCTCAAAAGCCTGTTTATAGTATTTGATTTGCTCTGTAGTGTGGTCAACACACATCTGATTTTCTAGACTGTGAGTCTGTTCCTCTAACATCATTCGAAGTCTCCTCTCTCTCTCCAACTGAATGCGCAGCTCAGTCACTTCAGATTTAACATCCTCCAAGCTGCTATCAGATTCTCCATGTGGACTCATATTTCCTATTCCTTCATCAGAAGAGTCTCCAGTTGCTACTAGAAGTTAAAGAATGGAGATTTACTCATACAGTAGTACTTTCATTTCTACTTTAAGTTATATTGGTAAGATTTAAAAGTCTAATTCAAAAAAAGCATCATTAAATTATTGAAAAATATGAAAAAAGGTAATAAATCCTACCTAAGCTAACTTTTGAGTAATTAGAATATAATTTAATGGTATTCACAAAACTTTAAACAAAATCGAGATGTTTCTATAGTAAATATTCTGTCTGACTGCATTGCTATGTGAAAGACTATAAACTAAAAATGACAGATGTCATACAAATACAAGACATGTTAGCTGTTCTGCTGGACATTTCACACAAATACAAATTAAACAGGAGAAATGTTACTTTTTGCAGAACTATTTCACATAAATACAAACTAAACAAAAGAAATGTCTCTTCTGTTGGACAATTTCATGAAAATACACTAAACATATGAAATGTTAGTTTTTCTATTGGACTGTTTCCTACAAATACAAACTAAACATGAGGAGAGTTTACTCTTCTGTAGGGCTATTTAATATAACTACAAAAAAAACAACGATAAATGCTTACTCTTGTCCTGATAACACAATTACCATAATCATGGATTGTGGTTAATATACGTAGTCACTAGCCCAGCTCATGGTAACTGTGTTATCCAAGCTATTCGGCTGAAAAACATTTTTGATAAAGATTTTATCTTTCATTGTGCTATAAAACGTCGCTTATGTTTTTTACTCTTAATGTAGTAGCACAATGTTGCTTAAAAATATAATTTAACAATTTCTAGATATATCGGAGTTCCATTGCTTCTAGTCACTTACAATGTTGAATTTTTTTTCGTTTGGGCAAAGGAGAGCCTGAATTGCTACAGTCATTGTCTAGGACCAGCTGGGAGTTCAGGAGTCTTTTCAATTGGCAGTTTTGAGATAAGAGTTTGGTTTTTTCTTGCTCTAGTTGATAAATATACTCTGTTGTGTGCTGTAGAATGGCAGCCTAGAGAAACAAAATAACGTCAAAAAACAAAAAAAATTGGCAAAATTAATATTCTTTGTTTTTAGCCTGTTCTCTAAATGTACTATCTAGCCATATTTTTGAAGTTAGAACAAATGGTTTTGTTTCAAGATTTTTTATGTAACACGAACGAAGAATGCATTGTAACAGCGTTCTTTAACCCCCTGCCACACGAGCCAGCCCGGCATTTTGATGTTTGGGTTGCTTTGATTAGACAAAAAGAAGGCATTTGACACTATTTTCGAGATCTAGGTCGCTGGACCTAGACTATGAGAGCCAACATTGATAAGCTGACTTGTAAATGTAAAGTAAAACGATGTAGCAATGAAACGTTCTAAATGTGAATGTGATGGTTTAAGTGTAGCGATTAAGCTAAACCCTGAGTCCATGTCGGACGAGGGAAGAACTTATTTGTAGAAATTACAGTCGATTTGGCATACCAGCTTAATCGACGATTCGTCAATTGATTACTGCATTGACAGCAAAACACAAAACGGGCACAATAGTATTGTTATCTTCAAAAAGGGGATTGGAATTATGTATAAGAAATCATTAGTTTCAATATTTTGTGAAACTAACAGCACAGCAAAGGCGAAAGATGCTGTGTTGAAGTTGAAGCAGATGCATTATAATGAAGAGTAAATATAAGAAGGATGGTATAATGCCCAGCACAGTATAATACATATAGCTTTCATATTTTCATTAATATTTGGTTTCTTTGTTTTTCGTTTCAGAAGTTGTGCCGAACGTCATTCATTGTGAACTACAGAAGTAACCCTAAATCATCGATTTCCGGAATGACACTCCTCTTAAGCTCAGATGCTGGGCTGGTTCGTGTGGCAGGTGTTAAACATTTTACACTACTGTTATATCAGAAGCAGATTCGTGAGTCGAAAAACGTAGTCTACTAATAAACAATACAACCACAGAAGTGATGAATAATAATATATCATAAACAACTCGGAATACACATTCCATCTACATCAGATACACAAACTGTATGTTAAACAGAAGTTAATGTAATACGATAAACATTTGTAAGGAAAATGCTGAGACTCAAATGGGAGGGAGATTATAAAAATCAGTCAAAGAAATTGGATATAGACCCACACTACATAAATAAGTATATTTATTTATAAATAGCTAATGTGAAAGTATTAAAACAAGAATAACTCGACAAAGTTTATTAGTTAAGCTAGGAAAATTGTGTGTAATATTTAGTGTAACGAATTTGTTTATATTAAGTTTATATTTTGAAACATGTGTAGCTTATGGTGTTAAATATGTATTGCGAAACTCCCGCCTATTCTTCAAAGTTGTAGAAGATTCTCGAGAGTGAGAATCAACAATATATCTATATACGTAAACGCTTAAATGTAGCTCAGTATTGTTACATAAAACTGAAATTTCTAGAACGCCTCCACACGGCTATAAATATAACCAACGCGACGCGCCAAAGGGAGTATCTATTATTAGTTCGCAATAGTCAGTGTGCTATAAACTTCGGAAGCTATAACTGTGATTGTTATAACGCTTACCAATCGGAAAACTTCAGATATTTGACCAGGAACTTTTACAAAGTTCGAACATTACAAATCGTTTAACTTCAGTAGATTCTCATCGGACATTAGTATTTTTACGAAAACATTACCAACGTCATCGGTGAAACTCGCTATGTAAACGGCGTGTGATCAGCGAGAACTACAGGGCTAGCTAGCTCTCTACCAAGTGAATTGTACCTATATCAACTCGCTCATCGTGAACCCTAGATAATATATCAAGGAAGTTTCAAACTAGAAAGAAGACTATATTGTTTGTCAGTTTGTGAACCCTAGATAATATATCAAGGAAGTTCGAAACTAGAAATACTTTATATTGTTTGTCAGTTTGTGAAACTTTTGTTTATAAATCATTGTTTGTAATAACTATTTGTTTTAATTGTTATTGTAAATTGTATTGTTGCGTGTATATTAAAACGTATTTGTGTTTAAAAGGAAAACTGTGTGTATCAATCTTGTTAACAAATATCATAAACTGACTATATATATATCGGCTTTAATTGAACTACTAAACTTAAATGTATCAGTTAACTCAATTTCAGGCTATTTGAAATTCTAATACGTAACACTAGGCTCTCTTTAATCAGAAGTTCCAAAGTTGTGCTGCCCGTAATTACAACTTTGTAAAGACCGTTGATGAAATTTCGTGTCTTGTAGTTTAACTGTGTGCTCGCTTGGGTAGCAGAGATGCAGAGAAATGATAACATTAAATGGCGTTTGGTTTTTGCCAATTTAGGTAGATTTATAGCTAGCACAAATATATAAGTAAATAAGCGATTACAAGTGAGGTCGGGATGTAGTTTTACATACAGAAAAAAAAAGTTTTTATCTTATACTATGCTCTGTAATGAAGAGTATAAATTTACCCACGATTAGCAGTGGAAACAAATCTTTATTCACAAATAAGACTGTTACACGTAAATAGCGAGTTTAGATTTTTACACGTAAATAACACCTTTTCTAATTCAGGCACTTGTTTTAACGTGCCACAATTATATATTTTGTTATGCCATATTACTATTCACAATAGCTTTCAACGTATTTCATGACGTTAATACAAGTGAATCACAAAATCCCACGTGCTGTTTTAAGCGCTTGTTACTAAAACTAATGACGTCATTTTCAGCTAGTACACATTTATATTACGTATATAATCTTAAAATATTCAAAGAAACAAAAGAAAAACTAGTACAATACTATGGCAAAACAAGAAATTTGTCTTAATACTGCTATTCCCTCACGCAAGAAGTTGTGGCCCAAAGAAAGACGGTTAGGTCAAGCCAACGGCAGAAAGGCAGGTGTTGGAATGACACAGCAGCTGGCGCTCACCGGCACGTGCAAGTCACTTGTGCCTTCAGATGAAGCAGAAGTTCACGCAAGGACAGCTGGTTAGCGAAGCCTAACAAAGTGGAAGCCATGATTTCAAAATTTGTCGTTAAAAGCAAGGACTGAGAGGTTAGACTCAAGAGTGACAAACCACGAATCTATTCTGATCACCGATACAAAAGTAGCAACGAGTAGAATATAAACGGGGTACAAGTTCATATTTCTAGTTTAATATTTTATCAACAATAAATTACACAAAGATTTTCGAGTTGATGAATAACTAGTATTTTTAGTAATGGTATTAGAGCTTGTCGGTTAAGTCTGACTACAGGTCTTTGCAGACACAGAGCTGACACCATGCAACAAGAAACATTTACAACATATATTACATAAGGTTTCCAGATACGTACACAAAACAAACTAGTGTAGATCATAAGAATGTTTGACAGTGAAAAGCCAGTGTAAATATTTTCACAAATGTTATTTCAAAACGAAAGCAATACATTATCAAACAAATCTATTTTCAACGTTGCTAAAAAATAAAACTTAATCTTATTTTGTATATTGACACGTTTTCTCTCCAATACATGGAAATATTTTATACGATAAATTGCACTTTGCTGGAGGCTACCTCGTGATATTATACTAAATGCTCTGACTGTGTAAGGTTACAGACAACCTAGAAGAAACAGAACAAATAACATCGCATGGTTGTGGCTAAATTAGAAAGGGAACCAGTTTTGATGCATAAACATATGGAGCCAAATACGGAAGTAGACACCACGCAATTCTAGGAACAGCAGATAATGAAGTAGTTAGGAGAATGGTGTGATGTAACTGTTTCCTGACAACTTCAGCAATAATCTGATATCAAGTAGCTAATACTACAGCTTTTTGGCACTTGGACTTCAAAAATAACCTTAAACTCTAGTTCCTCGAAAGAGGGACGAAGGCTGCCTGGAGGGGTTACCTGTTCTAACCACTCGCACCGCAATACAGCAGTGTGTTGTCTGTCAGTCAGTCAACAGACACTAAAATGACGTCACATAAGGGACGTTTAACAGTGCAATTTGTACCGTTGTGACGTTAGTAAAACATGCACATGCCATAAATGACGAGACGAATTATGCACTCTGTAAGCTACAGTACATCATGACATAAGAATACAAAAGCAAAAAATAAAAATATATGTTACTCTTAATTTTGGTTTTATTTATTCTTGAAACAGAACACTTTCGGGGACCCTGCGGAAGTAAATCTAATAAATACTACTACAGCTTCTTAGCACCTAAACTTCAATGGTAATCTGATGTAAATTAACTAAAACTATACCAGCTTCTAGGCACCTGAACTTCAACAATAATCTGATACGTCAGTAACTAATATTACAATTTCTTGGGACCTGGATTTCAACAATAATCTGATCTCCAGTAACCGCTATTGTAGCTTCTTGACAACTTCAATATCAACTTGAACCAATAGTAATGATTGTGTAGGTTCCTGATTTCAATAACTTGATCCGATTATAACAGCTTCCTGACATGAACTGTATTGTGAATATTATATGTTGATAAATCCAGGAAATTTATATCATCGATCAATCTTGTGTTCAGGTGATTTTTCGAGCAATAACCAATAGGCCTACATAGGAAGTAAAAGCTAAGAAATGCCATGAGCGTCAACAAAGTTAAATAGTTTTGTTTTTTCAAACACATTTTTCCTCGTGAAATCCTTCAAAGTTTGATAAACCAGTTCCTACTGCTTTTCACAAGACATAACATCATAGCTATCTGACAACAGTTGTATTACTTCATAAAAGAATTACAGAATATAAAATGCTAACTGTTTGTGCTAACTGATTACATAAGTTAATCACGCAACTTCAAAGTTCTCGTACAATCTCAGCTGACGTTACGTCACCACAACTGTCAAACTGCCTACCTTCTTCACGTGCTTCACCTTCTTGGCAAATATACGCTTATTGATACAGATCACAAGTAAAGAAGCGTGCTAAGTTAGAAATAATCCTGCCAGTTTGAAAACCAATGCATAGATATCAACACAATACAAACTAACCATAACTCCTCGACAAGAAGCAAAAACTACAATGTAACAGAGAAATCCAGATCAAAATAATGACAAAAAGCACAGCGATAGAACAGTTAAATAATACTATCAACATCTATAGCTGTTAATATATATGTTGACTATGAATCCTATACACGTGAAATTATTTCTTTATTTGTAAATCTTTATCAATACAATATAAAGATGGTTTACAATTTTATTACAAAGTTGTCAAAGCGTTGAAGTAAGAAAAAACTCTGACATAACAAAATGTGAAAATACAATTAATTCTGAAACAACTTTAGCTTCACATATATTGTTATTCTGATACTTGTTTCAGGTTGACTATTTGTAGCCTTCTTACGTGTTTGATGTTTATATTTTTATATTATTTAGTGCAAAGCTACACTATGGGATATCTGAAAAGTACGTGTTCACCGTCGGGGGATCCAACCCCAGATTTTAGTGTTGTAAGTAGATAAACTTACCGCTGACCCACCGGAAGATATTGATGTATGGAACTAGTAGCAATTCGAAAATTTAACAAAACAGCAATCTTCTAGCTGCTACAAAATTTAAATACCGATCATTCTGGCATTTTTATGGTTAAAAACCAAGAAAGTATCGAAATTATTTACATTTTGGCGCAAAACTTAAAAATACATATTTTTGCCAGCGTTTCGCCACTGCAGCTTCCTCAGTACAAAAGCTAGAAGTTAATAGAAGTCTTCAAGAAACGGGAACAGCTTGTCTTGAAGTGACATTGTAAAGCGGTATTCCAACATTTTCTTATGAAAGAGGGACCAACCCACCTCCCACAGTTCTGGGTAAAACTCACCAAAAATTCCAGTTTAGCCAGTCGGCATCGGGTCCATCATGCTACATCTTCCTTCTTAAGAAGAATGCTCGTAATACATCAAATAATTTGATATCATCCTGGCTCATTTTTTTGGTAGTGTTTATATCAAATTGAGGCCATGATATGTTCAAATATAATTTATATGTCGCTGACTTTAGAAACTCCATAGAGAGAAAAGCTCGAACTTTCTGCTTAACAAAATTATTTGGAAAAGTAACCAAATTAGCGGTAAACTCTCATTACACAGATAGAATGGACAACCGAACAGCTTTCGTAACGTATTTAGATTGTAATGAGTAATAAAACACAGTTGTTGTTTTTTGGAACATTACTCCATTTCCGGAGTGACGAATGAGTAAAATTCTGTACAGCAGTAAAAACTTTCCTCCTGGAGTTCCTTGTCTTGGCAAAAGTGCAAGTAAAGGGGGGAGGGGAAGCCCAGCACGATCGTAAATGCAGTTCGAGTTGTTTGTTTAGTAATTCCGAGAAGAGCATGTTAGGTAAATTCCACACGTGCCAAGCGCTGGACCAGAAGGTGTCTCGCCGCAAGGAAATACTTCACTGAACATTGCCACTCCGCGCCGCAAGCGTGGACGCCAGAAATTCCTTGCCAAATATGGTAAAGCCGGCGACGCTATCACGTGCCCAGTAAGTCTAGTCAGTCACGCGCTAACAGAATCAGCTGTGTGCTAGCGGAGTGCCACCTCCCTAAAAAAAATTACATCTAAAAGTTTCACATGCATTTTTCGGTATCAGGTGTTAGCTTGCAAGTTACACACTTGAATATCACACCACAAATTATATTTCGATAAAACACGGAGATAGCTGTACTGAAAGGCTCGACAAATAAGGGTGGTGGAAATGTTGAGCTACTAACTACGGGTACATCCACACAGATTAGAAATCATCAAACACAAAGGTGTTTATAAAAACGTTTTGTCACGTGTGTAAAAATTCAATTTTAAGAAAACAACAAAGATATTGTTTTCCAGTTTAATCGGCTTTTTTTCACCACTTTTTAACCTTGTACAGTAGCTTATTGTATTTTAGTAATTTGGAGACTGGAAACAATATCATTTTTATAAAATTGTATATAAAATAATCGTTGTTTTTTAAAAATTGTGAGTTTT
>NW_013666842.1:266201-277770 GCF_000517525.1 Limulus polyphemus | reverse complement strand
TGTACAGTAGCTTATTGTATTTTAGTAATTTGGAGACTGGAAACAATATCATTTTTATAAAATTGTATATAAAATAATCGTTGTTTTTTAAAAATTGTGAGTTTTTAACAAAGGTGTTTCTTAAATCTGGAACTATAGGTTATGGTTATCCCTTCAGGTTTTTAAACACATTTTCCTAAAGTATTTGTGTATCAAACTACACGTCTCAACTAGCATTTACTTCACACACAGAAAACAATGAAACAAAAATATCACCAATATTGCTAATCAATTAATTATTTCTGGGGGGCCCTCTGTTAGTTCCAGAACTGTGTTTATCAAGTGATCACCAACATACTATCATTATACACGCGACAATACCGTAGAAACGACGAAGTGCTACAGCCCCGTTTATCAAGTGTTGATATCACACTACGTGTAAAATTGTTATTACGCTATAGAAACAACGATATTAGTGCCACAACCGTGTTTATGATGTGGTCATCATCAGACTATATGTAAAAATACCACAACGTTATACAAACTACAATATTACTGCTATTAATAGTTGTTTTCTTTGTGGATAGTATCGTTCTGCGCACAACCTGTTAGGCTTAGTTTTTTTACTTTTCCTGTAATAACATATATAATGGTGATGACATCACAGTGGCGTATAATTACTTATAAAACACGGTATGTACATACCTTCCTATTCTAGAATTTTATACACATATAAATACTTCATTTTATAGAACCATGAGATATAAAACACGTGGAATTAAAGAGGAAATAATCATAACTCAAGAAGTTCGATATCCCTAGGGTTTATGGAATTCTAAGAATTTATGTGTGAAAGTAAAGACGGTACAGCAGAAACCAAGCGCTTTCGAAGGATACATCAACCCGAGAAACCGAGTGCTTACCGGAAAATGTAGCGGCCTTGTCTCTTCTCACGCTAGTTTCACTACCACAGGACTGGTATGAGTACGCACGTGACTGACAAAGCAGCGTAGCTATAACGTCGTTTCGCGCTTTTTAGTTATTTCTTTTGTCTGCTAGTACTGGACAAGCACATCTCATGGATGTAAAGCATGTTTGTGATGTACAGGCCTCAGGCTAGAAAGCATTATAAATGTACTAGTCATAAATGAAACTCTACCAACTCAAATATTTTTTTTATTATAATGACTAAATTATTACAGACTGAAAGTACGTACTTAACTATTCCTTGCAATGAATTATTCCACTGTATACAAAATTAAGAAATAATACGATTTGTTACACCATATGTGGTGCAGACGTAACACCTATGGGCAGGTTACCTACATACTGAACAATATCAAAACAACCACACGGTATGTTTGCAATTCAGAACAACTCGCCCCTTTCCCGTCATACTTAAGAAAAAAGGCCGCGGAGTTCGGAGTGGGCGGTTCGAGTCATTAAGACCAAGCACAGCCATTTTATTTTATATCAATAAAACTTTGCAATAAAAAATAATTATGATTATAATCCTAGTGAACCATAATCCAGTAGATTAGAAAGTGTTATAAATAAAACTAAATAACTCAACATTTTAACTTACAAGCCAATAACTGAATCACACGTTGGATTTATGATAGACTAGCTTATTTTCTATAAACAGATAATCAATCTTACGAAACTTTCAGTGACATTAGATATTTAATGATTTGAATGACAAAATAAAAATAGGTAGAATATTTCTCAAATTTCATAATAAAATACACAGTTGGATTTTACACACGTGCACATATTTCATGCAAGCAGAAACACATTAGCTCTGAGCTGGTACGTATGGAATTCAGTATAACCCAAATTTAAACTTTAGCAGTTTCAGGAATCGGGTTAGTAGATTTTTACACTTTGAAAACAAGTTACTGATAATTTTTATTCAAACATACCTTAAAAAATCTAAACTAACAGTCATTATCTAGCCCACCTAGTAAGTAGTGCCTCGGTACGGTGTGTTGAACAGATCCATCAGCCATTTATTTATCATCTAGTTATTTTCTGCTTAATGCTCCTAAGTTAATGGCCAGCCTGCCAGACAGTGTCTCTAAGATACTAATTCGCCAGAAAGCGTCCCTAAGTTACTGGTCAACTCGCTACATCGCGTCCCTAAGATACTGGGAAGTTCGCTACACAGTGCCCCTAGATTACTGGGAAACTCGCTACACACTGTCCTTAAGTTACTAGGAAATTCGCTACAGTGCCCCTAGTTACTAACTAACTCGCCCCACAGTGTTCCTAAGTTACTGACTAACTTACCATACAGTGTTTCTGAGTTACTGGCTAACTTACCATACAGTGTTTCTAAGCTACAGGCCTAAGTTACTGACCAACTCGCCATATAGTGTTCCTAAGTTACTGACCATTTCGCCAGATAGAGTCCCTATGTTACTGGCCAACTAGCTATACAGTGACCCTGTTCTAACGAAAACATGCGAGACAGGTTCGATGCCGAGAAACAGGACAGACCATATTTTGTGTAATACCGATGATGAAACACGTAATGCACTAACTTGTTTACCGAGAAAATTTTAAAGAGATCGTTCTGCAGTATTATTGATAAAGATATACTATTTTCATTGATTAATCTGATTTCTGATCATTCAGATCAACTATGCTTGTTAACAGTATTATTAATGGCAGAACATTTTGAACTTTCAATAACAATCATAAAAAGCTAGACAACCAGAGTGTATGGTTGGTATGAACCAGACGAGAAATCCATGAACCAGATTTTTTACTGGACGTTAATACAAATTAATTGTTCTTTTTCCGGCTTATGTTCGTGATCTATAATCGTAGAAAATAACCTTGTTAGCTCTACAGTGAGTAGAGTCTCCTGACTTCAAGGTGCAAAGAATACAAATATTAACAAAGTCAGTCTTGAAGAATGCAAGTTTATCTTATAAAACCTCTTAGGTTATCGAGTCTTCTCTTAACCATTCTCTCAGGAACCGATACAAGAATGTTTCAATCTAACGTTTCTTACTTAATTGGAAACGTCCTATTTAGGGACTAGCGCTACTCATGTAATTGATCATTCTCATTCAAGCATAAGGGAGGCAGTAACCTCATGAGGACTACCATCGGAGGATACTGGCTATCGACATTCTTGCACAAAGTGCAGCAGTATGGTCATTCTATCTCACGAGCAGAAACGGAATTATTTCCATCGAATGAAAAGGGCAACTAGAACTGAATGAACTTAACGACTTTCTGCACCATTTATTTGAGTACATTAAAATACGAATGTTGGAAACGAAAGATATGCCTGCATACCGCATATATTTGTTGTGTATTTCAGCTACATTAATCTAAGCAGGACTTCACTATTCTACGTTACAGGTCTCAAAAAATTTGTGAAGTTTATTTCAAGTATGGGTTCACAACTTCAATCAACTGATCGAAAGCTAATATTTGACGTAAGCGATGCTACTAGTTAAGTTAAATATCTGACGTCATTACAAACGTTAATCTTGACTTAACCAATGAGTGTGCAGGTGGATACTATTATTTTTCAACTTTTTTGTAACTATAACAACAGATTTCAGATAAATGTATACCTTATTATGGCACGGGTTCGTTATGTTTCTCGCCTACCTACAAATCAGATTATAATTTGAAGAGTAGCTGTCTACAGGCCTTGTCAAACATATTTCAATTACTAAACAACTAATACAATATATAAATAGACAGTTTTTAATGTTTATTATAATAGCAACCTGTGTGGATGTAATCCTTATTTTTCTTTCTTTTTATTACAACAAAATTCTACTTAAAACACCGGACAAAAAGATTCAGTATAGTTATCTGCCATGAACAAACACATAAGCAGTTGCCTTTTAATGCGTGTGTACATAGTTGTATTTAAAGTGAAAAAAAAAACAAACTAATACAACGTTTAATACTGTCTCTCAAGTTCATTAAATAGCTTTTGTTTTGTGCACGAATATTCGTCTTACCTTGGTAGCCATACAAGACGCTGCAAGTATTTAGGTACTATTAAGTGTTAACAAATCAAACGGAATAACCGTAGCCATACA
This sequence comes from Limulus polyphemus, assembly GCF_000517525.1. Taxonomy (NCBI): domain Eukaryota; kingdom Metazoa; phylum Arthropoda; class Merostomata; order Xiphosura; family Limulidae; genus Limulus; species Limulus polyphemus. Next base: position 273,718 of record NW_013666842.1, on the reverse strand, counting down.
AGACGCTGCAAGTATTTAGGTACTATTAAGTGTTAACAAATCAAACGGAATAACCGTAGCCATACAAGACGCTGCAAGTATTTAGGTACTATTAGGCGTTAAGGTTTATGATTGTAATTAACATCAGATTATTTATTTATTTGAATACCAAATTGTTCATTATTAATTGTATTTATTTATTTGATTTAACATCACTTATCATTAAGTTAGTCTTTTTTTAAACATTTAGATATCTTCAGGCGTTATCAAATCAAACAGAATAACCGTAGCCATACAAGACGCTGCAAGTATTTAGGTACTATTAAGTGTTAACAAATCAAACGGAATAACCAATTATAATGCGTAATGACTTAAATACAATTTATAATAATTACAATTTACCAAATTACTCTACACCGAAACAATCGTTGGTATTGTTATAAGTGTATTCAATCATTGGGCGAGTTCTTTTAGATTATTTGGTAAAAATAATGCAAGATCCAGTCAAGTAACAATAACGAATTAGTTTATTTCTTCCTTAACTTTCGGCCGACGTGGCCAGGTGGTTAAGGCGCTCGACTCGCAATCTGAGGGTCGCGGGTTCGAGTCCCCGTCACACCAAACATGCTGTGACGGTTAATCCCACTATTCGTTGGTAAAAGAGTAGCCCAAGAGTTGGCGGTGGGTGGTGGTGACTAGCTGCTTTCCCTCTAGTCTTACACTGCTAAATTAGGGACGGCTAGCGCAGATAGCCCTCGTGTAGCTTTGCGCGAAATTCAAAACAAACCTTAACTTTCCTTACAGACTACTTTCCCTTGTGATTATAGGTCTAAGTGCAAGAACATCGTTTCAAGAGTAATTCCGAGAGTAATGGTAATTACGCCTAATTTAGCTTTGATGATTAAATCAGCTTAATTCACACAATAACTCTCACTTCTGACACTGAACTCTCTAAATGGCACTGAATACTTACTTCACTTTTATTTATATCGTAATCTCTTATTTCCACATATTACGTGAACCTTTTCGATTATTACAAAATCATGAAACTTCTAGATATTTTATAATCATTAGCAGCTCCCTGTAATAAAACCTTTCAATTAAAACACTGAAATCCCTTTAACAATACTAATACAAAATTAAACATTACAACTGTCCATTCAACAAGCCTTTTTGGTTGCTCTTCTTGTTGTTACTAGAAGTTCAGCCTCTAGTGTAGTAATTATCATGACAATGATTTGCTAGTCATGTATTGTGAAGCTATTCGAATCGAACCTCTCCTCTATGTCTCAGCACGAAGTCCAAACTTCCTACAGTAAGAACAACTTTCAGATTTCCTGTTGATGGAAATTTATATCGACTTGCTGTTCACATTAATCCATCTTCTTTCACCATTGCTGCAAGTAATTTCCCATCATTCATTACCAAATTTGGTCAAACTCTTGTAACTGTAGAACCAGTGTCGATCAACATACTGCAAGGCATCCACATCAATAAACCCAAGGACTCTTAGACTGATTTCTTTAAATAGTGGTATTATCTCATTTGTGGCAGATGGGGGTATTCTCAACTGAACTTTGTCCAGCTAGTTCGTGTTTCCCTATGTTTAGTTCGCCCTTTGTTATACATGAGATCTGGTTGGGCTCCGATACTCATCCTTAGCACATTTTCTCTTTGGTGTATTAACAGCTATTGTTTCCTCACATTCTCGGCTGTAATGGCCAAGTTTTCCACATCTATAATAGGTCCTTTTTACTGACATCCTTTACGAGGATTGTTATTCCCTATATGCTTTTTCTGCAATTCCTAGCACTGTTCTTTCAAATTACACTTGAAGTATATATATTGTCTTGTAGGTAATTCTCCTCCATTCTGTGTAACTAGTACTTTCAGTTCTTTTAGACTACTGTAAGCAGTAGGTGATGTTTCATTACTACTCGATTTGATGATCCCGTAAAGCCTAGATGTCGCCTATAATAATTTACCCGCAAGTTTAAATTTCCATCACCAAATGGACAACTTCATTTAAAGATGCACACCTATTTTGCTTCAGCCTAATTGTCATATCCTCATCTGTTATAGTATTTAGAACTTGGTCACGTGCCAATGAATACATCATTCTACGTGCAGCAGATATGCTAATTGAATGAGCGTTTCTAAATCTTCTACAAGTTCTGCTCAAGTCTCTTCTTTCCTCTATACTCTGTTCAAGAACTTTACTCTGGATACTTTCTTCTGGTGTGTCACTCCAAACCTGTTGTATAAGGCAGCTACCCATGCTTGATAGTTATTATGGCTCTCAGCTGGAAGGTTACTTAATGTTGTTAAAGTTTGTTCTTTTAAATATACAAGATGAATAGCCTGTTATTCACTATTTCAATCATTTCATTTGGACCACAGTCCACTGGTTTGTCGATTAGGCGATGTTGTTGAACTGGCCAGCTGAATTTGGTAGTGATATGGCTGAAGGAACTTCTGTAGCTAGAGATGGCACAGCAGTAGTGGCAATAGGTGTAAACCAAATAAGTTATCTTACTTCCATATTTTGTAGAAATGGTGTTTTAGGTTGGTATTCACGAGCAGATACAGAAAGGGTTGTGACTGGTTTAATCGCTGCACTGACCAATTTGTTTTCCAAGTATTTTATTATGTCACTGACGTTCATTTCTACCTCACTGAACTCTTTCTGTACATCTTCGTTTATGTCATTACAGTTTTTCTGTCCTTTGTTGATGTCTTTCTGACCTTCTTCAAGCTTCTTGTTGTAATCCATCTGTACAACCCCAATAATTTCGTGGATCTTGTCTTTAATCAGATTTATATTCATTCTTAAATTTTTTTTAATATTACGCCTTTATTTTAAACTTCTCTTAAATTCTTGTACGTTACTTCTTGATTTTCTCTCATTTTCTGTCTCTCTCGTTTTGGTCTTCCTCTAATTAATTTTCTTTGTCTCTTTCTTCTTGGCCTTCTTTTAAATGTTTTTAGTAATGTTTCGATCTCGCTTCTTGTCCATAATTTCGCCTTAAACAGTTGATGTAGAAGTTTTGTCAAAGTGTTATTTATTATATTTTCACCAACACAATACCATTTATAACACCAGTCCTGTAATAAAGTATTTTATCGTAGGCGGATTCTTTTGGATTAATTGGTAAAAATAATACCTTATCCAGTCCAATAACAATAACGAATTAGTTTATTTCTTCCTTAACGTTTGCTAGAGGCTACTTTCACTTGTAGTTGTAAGTCTATGTGCACAATATTTTAACAGTAATTTCTTAACTAATGGTAATTATGCCTAACATACTTAGACCGATGAAAAAAAACACCTTCCAATTTCCACACCACTCATAAATTCTCGATTATTATTTGATAAGAAACCTTCTGGACGGTGCATATTAGATATATAACATGATCACCAACTTCCTCCAGCAAAGATCTAAATTAAAACAAAAAGCATAAACGATAGTGGTTTATAATAGGGATCGCACAGGAATTTGTGCAAAATTCTAATAGACCATTCGGGCAAAAACCATCTTAAAAAGCAGACTTATTATTGACACAAAACATTCATTTTCAATAGTTAAGACCACCCAAACATTTATATAAGTAAAATAAGTGATTTCACGATTGTTGACAAAATCAAAATTTGCCCATTTGTTCATGTTATTATTATTATTGTTTTACAAACCTAGAGCAAAATCGGTCGGGTATTTAGCACCAAAAACCTAGACAGATATACCATATGAAGCGTTGCAAATGTCTATGACCTATTTCAAAGTTGATTATTTTTCATTGAAAGTTGATTTACGTGGTTATAACTACATAATAGATGAGATGTTGTTCTGAGCGGCTGCTTCTGTATTCGACGCGAGTTAAACGCGTGTTTACTCGAAACTTCAGGCATAACGCCACCTGGCTCAGTAAATAATTACTTTAAAAGACACTAAGCTTTATTTAAAACAATGTACTAAATGTATTTGTTATATTTGAAAAGGCTTTTCAACTGGTGAAATGTTATACGCACTTAGTGAGGGTTGTGTCTTATTCTAGGCATATATTTGCCTTTTTTGGCATTAATAAAGCCAATGTACAAGATAATTTTAAAAATGAGAATTTAAAACCTACAAATAGGGATTGCAAAAAAGTAAGCAAACAAGGATGGACATCTACTGCTGACAGTTTGCTCAAGCTACAAATCCCTATTATGACTCCAGTATAAAATTATTATTGCAAGTGATATCTACTGTAGTGTAGGATCGCACAGGAAGTTTACAAAAAAAAAAACCTGAAAGAGTAGTTTTAAACTTAATTCGACCTCCTTAATTTTGTTGTGCTGTGAAATTATCCAAGTCCTTCACTTTCAGCCATAAAAAAATCCGGTGTTTTCCTAGCGTGCGTGTTAGTTGGAAACTACAACTCGTAAAATTTGTACTGAGTGCATTAATTGGAAACTGCCACGTGAAAGGTCCCCGATTTTGATGTTGCTTATCGTTACTTGAGTCGCTATGTTCATCATTACTCCACTTTGCTGTCTCTACTTGGATTTCCGTGACTATATTTCAGTAAGTTTTTAACGGTAGATGATTACAATAGTAGATTTTCATACTCAGACGACGGTGGTTATTCATTCTACTGTTTGTTATACTTAGCTGAAATCGTGGTGCGTATTCAGTATTTATTACTACCACATACTGCACTATTTTTAGATAGTTGCTGTTAAGGTAGTGGTTGTAAACGTTGTCGATAATTGCCGACCTTACCTTAAGTGTGTCGCTGTTGTATATTTTGCATGTATTATTTGTGTCGCCTTATTCTAGCAAACTTGCGCAGGGTAGGCTGTTGAAGAACATACATAGATGTCAGTCACGTAGACCTAACAAGGTGAACATGTTCCTACGTCTGTTTACATTGCATTAAATCTGTGCTGTGTTATCATAGAAGAAACATTATTCCATTCTGATGAGAACATTACACTGTGACATTGATGGAAGCTGGTCATTAAATCTGTGATGATACAATCTTTGCCTTCAAGAGGGTTCTTTGAGAACAACTTTATATTTTGTCTGTCGTAGTTGCAAACCAGTACATGTGTTTATTCTTTGTTGTACATTTGTTATTTATTTTGAATAAGTTTAGTGTAGTTGTTGGGTGGGAAAAAAAGCCAATGCAGCAATAAACTGTTGAAAAACATGTAACAATGAACTGAATGCATATGCACGTACGTAGCTTAATATTAATTCTCCATAAACGGACATAAAAGAACTTAAGAAACAAGATTAGTAAAAAAAAATAATTTAAAAGGGTGGAATAGGGATCGTCAAACAAATATAGGAACACGTTGAATCAAAACGCAAAGATTATATTTTCAAGCCTACAACTAAGGACTCTAAAAAAAGTAAACAAACAAGGCTGGAAATAGTGTCTACATTGTTTTCTCAAGCTAGAAGTCCCCATTTTGACTCCACTAAAATTGATAAGTACTTTAGCATGAAGTCAAAATAGGGATTTTTTGTTTGAGAAAATGATGTAGACACTATTTCCAGCCTTGTTTCTGTACTTTTTCTAGAGTTCCTAGTTGTAGGCTTGAAAATATAATTTTTGCATTTTGTTTCGACTTGTTTCTGTACTTTTTTAACGATCCCTATTCCCCTATTTTAAATTAACAATTTCTACTAATCTTGTCTAAATATAGCTCACAACAATAGCTGTCTGTCGTATCCCAGCTGGCCTGATGAACACTAGTATTAGCGAAAGGCCTCTTTGGCACTGGATAGTATAGATATAGTGTGATTGACATATTACTACATTCTTCTTCATTTTCAGTCACAAGTTCCTATTATTTGTTGAGTTTTGTGTGAGTATGGTTATTTGTTTTAGTATGATAATTCCAAATGACTCCCAAGTGTTTGTTTTTAGCTACATATAAGTAATTTGTCTATATTTATGAGCCATGCCTGGCGTGGTGTTTAGGACATTCGACTTGCCGTGGGGGCGTTATAATGTACGGCCAATCCCACTATTCCTTGGTAAAGAGTAGCCCAAGAGTTTATTAGCTGCCTCCCTCAAGAGTCTCTAGACTATCATCTCAAAATTTGGGCCGGCTTGCGCCGATAGTCCTCGCAGTAACAATTGATTTTGTTGAACTCAAAAGTGTGATTTATCGTTATAATATATACTCTTACATAAACATCCTAATACAGATGAAATAAGAGTTGGAATAGTTCTAATATTAAAAGAATATTTTGATCGAAATAACCTTGCTCAGCTTTTCTCCCTCGTTCTGGGGCAACAACGCCCTCAAAGACTGAAATCCAGCGTTAATACTTTGCATACGACGTCGCTCGTTGCTGTTCGCTATTTCTCGCCGTATTCTTTTCTCCTGTTCAAGTTGCATTTTGGGTGACAATGGTATGTTTCCAAGCCTGAAAAAACAAAATAACACAAAGATCACAATTTTAAATTGGGCATTAATACGATTTATGGTGTTACACGTTCCCTGATTAAAAGCCCTGGGCCAACACCATATTTCAATGACTGATTTGACGGTCTTCGAATACTGGTCTGATATGACATATAAATGAAAATAGTGTTTTATATATGTTATTACTCAAATACTTACGATTTTCATGGGTAAAAGAAATACCATTTGTAGCATTGGAACTAATTTAGATGGCGTATTTTGATATCGTTAACAATGAAGATACCCAATTAATGAAACAATACACATTGATCTTTCTCCTGAAGATGAGTAAATTCAAGTCAAGATAAATAGATAATAATGTTACAACAGCGGAAGTCACGTGATTCTGGTAACACGTCATGAGATTCTCGAAGGATCTTGACTTTTCCTGGCAACTCTAGTTATTTCTAGGCGCCCTCTTTTTTTTGTATATAAGCCCGGCAAATAATTTGCAGTTAGATAGTCATCGAGACAGATAATTGAGTCAAGCGAGGGATAGTGACCGTAAGTAAAGTGCGTGAATCGTTGTGAATTATAGCGTGTGTTTAAGTTATAGTGATTGTGGAAATTCTGTGTATTGCAAAGTTGTATCGAGAAAGAATAAACTAGTTTTATTTAAGAAAGGACTTGTATCGCTGAAGTTCTTCGGGAAGAATTTATACCGGAAATTAATAAACGACCAGAGACGTAACAATAATAAAAAAATGGTGTAAGATATATAAAGAATATTTTGTTATTGAACTCTATCCTAATTCTGATTTCTAAACAACTAATATAAAATTGATAAGGATTACACTTCATTTACTTAACCTAGCTCACACCGTAACAGTTGTTCATTCCATTTGGTTGTGTAAATAGCGTTTTAACATGTATTATTGTTTGTGGTATGCCAGCTGGCCTAATGAGCCTTGATATTGTTACGTCTCTGGTCGTTTGTTAGTTTCCCGTATAATTTCTTTCGGATGAAACTTTAGCAATACAAGTCCTTTCTTAAATAAAACTAGTTTATTCTTTCTCAATACAACACACGCTATAATTCACAACGATTCACGCACTTTACTTACGATCACTACCG
>NW_013666842.1:260464-266191 GCF_000517525.1 Limulus polyphemus | reverse complement strand
AAAATCTTGAACTAATGTACTCCTAATACACAAATAAACTTACAAAGTAACTGATAGACACGATAATTCTCACTACTAACACTGAACTGAATCACTTATTAACTGCTTCTCGTGTTTATACCAGTTTTCTATATACTGCGTGAACTTTCTAAATACTCATTATGTGTTACCAGAGTCACGTGACTTCCGCTGTCGTAACAGTATTTAATGCAAGGCCTCAACGGTACTGGATGTAGCAGATACAGTTTCGTTTACATATAGCTTTTACATCCGTCTTTACTTTCACGAATAAGTTCTTAAAATTTATAAGTAAAAACGCAATAAAAGTATGTTTAATTAACTATATTTGTCACCGGGACGATTTTTGGGTTTGAGCTAAGTAGGTAATTTGTCTTGAAATTTGAGCAGAAGTTAATATTAATTGTTAAAGTGCACTGAATATTCGGTACAAATTATATTTGTTATAAATCTACGTTGTTTTTTGCTTTATTAGCATTTTATAATGATGAAAATAGATAAATTCACACGTTTATATAGTTAATAATTACTGATGCGAAAATGGACAAACCTGACAAGTGTAATAAATACTTTACATGTTAGGCTACAGGACTTTTCAGTCATCAATCTAGTGACGTTTTTCCCTTCCCTTTCTGTTCGTAGTAGTGTTCTCCAACCATATTTTCTAAAAGACAGCGTTAATAGAACGTGTAGCTGGCACAATGCCAAATTCTTGGTCGCCATTGTATCATTCCGCTCTAATGGGTGTGGAGTTTCGTAGACGCCGGTATTACACCATGATGTCTAACAGGTTAAATTGCCGGCAGTGAAAAACAAAATCATGAGTAAGAGCGTAGCCCTAATTATAACAAAATAAAGTTCTAAAGAAACCAGCATTACAGTCTATTAAAAATATTATTTTGGGCTCAAATTGTGGAACTACAACGATTAAAATATTTATTCTTGGTTGACAAGCTTTCACCTCTTACTTGAAACTTATTTAGGTCGGATTGTGAGCATTAGGAAGAATGGAATAATCGAACACTTTTTCTAGCAATAATATAAACAATTTACATGTTACTTGGTGATATTTTTTACAAAAGTGAGATGAAATAGAAATTCAATGCTTGGTCCAACTTAAAAGGAATAAGTACAGACATAAAGCTATAGTTAAGTGTAAATTTGTAAAAGGAGTCTTAAGTTACATGCATATTCGATCTAATTCCCCTTATTCAGTTATTGCAAGTTAACTCCAGCTAGCTTATTTATTTTCTTTTTGTAATTAAGTATTTGAGTCTAAACTTGAATCAAATTAAGATTTAACACCACGTCATTTTATTACAAAAAGAATTTGTCTGTCTTCTACATATTATTCTCTGCTTATTTCTTATAAAAAATTACCACACGGGATCACATAAAAGGTGCAATGAATTTTAAAAAAATACCCAAAACTCGAGCGCTTTCGAATAGCAATAAATATTAATGGACTATTCTTCTTCGACTCTTGTGGTTGTAAACAATTAACAGTGGCAGTATTTCCTCAGTCTGAGTTCTATGTTTAAAACTTGCATAAAGAAGCAAAATAACTGATAACTGCTATTTCTATAACGTTTGAAATTAAACGGCATTCAAAAATTGTACGACATAATTATAAAATAGCTAAGCTTTAAAAACTTAACTTGTTAAACATAAGGCAACAATCTCTCTTCGCAATAATTTGTTTGTAAATGTAAAAAAAGGGCTACATTATTTAGTTTTAGAACCTTGTGTTAAGAGTGCTTAACATACAGAACAGACATATTACAACTTATACGTTCCACAACTTTAAATTTATCTATACTTATTAAGGATTTAAAGTTAACTTGGGCACGGTAATTTATTGTAACGGTGCCGGTAGCTTAATAAAACTAATGATTTACACCTATGAAAACTGAAAATGTGAAATAAACATAACCACTTATCTGATGAGTTCTCCATTCTTAACAGACGCTCATGTGACTTGTATTTAATAAATTATTGAAAGATGTAACCTAACTAATGATAAATTATTATGACAAACCTTACCGACCAGCAATAGATACAAACGATATTACTTTTTAGATATAGAATTGAATATGTATTAAGTCACATCAAACGAAAAACTAACTTATCTTACAGATTAATTAATTTGTATATAGTGACATTATGTTGAATTGCTAAGAGTGAGAATTATATAAGTATAAACTTATACCTGTAGATATTAAGCCTAAACAGTAAGGATTAATATTCATTTTCAATATTTGTGTTGATGGGTTCCGTCGTTTGCACCTATGATCATAAGTCAGTTATTATATTGCAACAGCAAAGTAAAACCAAACTTCTCTTACCTGCACAAACTGCCAACAACCTCCTCTTCCTGCCTTTTACATTCTTGGATTGTTTTCCTTTTGTCACTGTTTCGATGGTACATGGCCATCCTTTGGAATTTTTCAGTAAAATACTCAGATCACAAGTACGACCCGTTCTCACCCACAGCTCAGTAACAACTGTCTGTTTACAACTAGTACTACCATCTGACTCGTTGATTCATCAAGAGACTTCGTTTGGCGGGAAACGTGCCAGCGTAAGCTATTATGTCTCTCCCATAGATTAAGTTACAAGTTCCAGGAACTAGATGAGAATTTTAGGAAAATATTTTATATGTAAGTTTATTTTCATTTGATATTTTGAAAATTAAATTAAATTATAAGTCTTCTGTATTTCTCTCAAACATCCATTTTATTCTGCTCTCTTTACCAATGCGGAAGCTTCACGAAACAACACTGAGAATCAGCTGGTGTCGCTGCGACATAGAAAACGCGGGTTTACACTCACCAGCTGTCTTGCGAAAAGGTTAGGAGATTTTAATTTATACCATATCAATTTTTGTTATTTTATTAAACAATTTACAGAATTAAAACAAAATTACTTTGATATTTTCTTTTTTCTTAAAATTTCTAAGCATTTTTAATTTAAATTGTTTCCCTGAATTTGTCTTCTTGTTGTCTTATTAGGATTTATTACGAAACATTTTTATGTTCTCGATAGTAAACTTTCTTGTTTCTCAGGTAGTATAGAAATGCTTGAAGTGACTTGCGTGGGATTTTAATACGGAACGATAGAACAATTTAGTCTTAGAGGTGATCGAATGAGTCATTTAAAATTTATTTGTAGGAAATAATGTAGCCTCACCTAAGAACTAAGCTTTTGAGAGTATTAATTCAATAATTTGGATTTGATGAGGTAATTTGATATGATTATCTTATTCGACTAATTTGCACTTGTTGAGAGAAAAGAAAATATTAGATGCGTAATATATATATATATATTGTATATAATCTGATTACTAAAATGTTAACTACATATTCGTCTGGTCAAACAACTGTGACATGTTTAGTATAATTAAGACAGTAGCTATAGTGCAACCACCTCTTTATGTTTGGTATGATTGAAACAACACCTTGGACAACCTACACCATATTCTTGGTATTATTATTAACACAATAACTAGTACAACGTTCTCTATATTGTTGATTTGATAATAATATTCTTTATGTGTTTGGTATTATTACAACAATATATAGTATATCGTTTTTGATATGCTTGGAATGAATAAAATTATTTTCTATTTCATTGGAACGATCAAAACGACATATAGTATAAATGTCTACTCTGGTTCGTACGATTAAGATTATATTTAATATAACCTTCACAACGTGCTTGTTATGATTAAGACCACAACGAGCACAAGGTGAGTTCAAAGCTTTGCTAGATATGATGAAACACTGGTAAAAAGAACAAATTGAAAGAAATAGAATATTAAAAAATGATTAATAAGAAAGAAACAGAAAACTAGAAGAACAAGACAAAAGATTAAAATAGTCAAAGAGAATTCTAAAGAAAATTAAAAGGAAACAAGAAAAAAGAGGTAGAAGGAAAGGAGATCAAGTAGAAGAAGTTCAAGAAGAAAGTGATAGAAAAATAACAAGTAGACCAAGAAAAGGTTTATAGAAAGCTAAAAGAAGATCAAGAGGTAAGAGTGACACACACACAAGAAAAAGTATCTAAAACAAAGTTCAAGAGCAGATTACGAAAGAAAGAAGAGTTCTTAGTTGAACTTGCGGAAGATTTGGAAAGGATATGTGATCAACTCATGGATGCAGTAACAGATGAAGATGTGCTATTTAGGCTGAAGGATAATCGGTGTACATGTTTAAAGTAAGCTCTCGTCGAAAATTGAATCCTTTAAAGTTACAGGTAAACAACAAAAGGCACTATCTAGAAATTACGGGATCATGGGATCGAGTAGTATTTAAATATAAACTTCCCCTGATAATAGTCTAGAAGAACTGAAAGAATTAGTTAAACAACTAATTACACAGAATGCAGGAAATAAAGAACAAAACAATAGGTGTTTCAAGTATAACTTGAAATGACATATTGCCAGGATCTGCAGACCAAAACCTGTAGAAAATAAAAACTCCTCCCAAAGGATGTTAGAAAAAGGGAACTATTATAAGTTTCAGGAATATGGCCATTACATCAGAGACTGCGTGGAATCAACAGCTGTTAATACACCAATAAGATAATTAAGAATTAGTTCCAGAGTCCAACCAGATCAAAGAAACAACAAAATCAGACATCAGAAAAATAGGAATTAGCTGGCCTTATCAGGCAAAGTTCAGCTGACAATACTTCGTCTGCCCCAACTAAAATAAGATGTTCGTTATTTAAACATTTCACTGGTCCACGGACTTATCGATGGGAAGCTTTGCAGTATGTTGATCTACACTACTTCTACAGCTATAACTGTCCGATCCAATTTGATGATTACTGGTTGAAAATTGCCTCCAGAAACGAGGAAAGAAGATGGATTAATGCTAACAGCAATTGGACATAAAGTCCAGTAAGATTAAAGTTGGGAGTTACCCTTACTGTAGGGAGCTTCTCTACATCACGTGATGTGTAAGTAATTGACATCAAGGAAGAACCCACACTGGTAACTGACTTCATGCAGAAACATGAATACAATGTAAGACTTACTTGAAATATTAGGTCGTCAAGAAATTAATGTCGAGTTTTGGAACCCTTTCATTACCCCCCCCCCCCAAAAAAAAAACCTACATCATGTATAATAGTTAAACAAGCCGCCTCGACGCCATGTTAGTGTAGCCTATATAATGTGTAAAGTTCAGTATACTCTAATCCCTTATAGGGATGGCACACGACAAGACACACATTCGGCATGTAATGCTGTTTGAATACAAGAAAGGAAACAACGCCTCTGTAGCCACAAAGAATATCAAAGAAGTTTATGGAAATGTTTTGAACGTTCGTAAGTGGTAAGTGTCAACGATGGTTCAGAAACGCCCTTCAATCGTCAATCGGAAAGGTGTTCTTCTTCTCCACGACAATGCACGTCCACACGTGGAACGTTTGGCTTGACGCAACACAAGATTATGGAGTTGGGTTGGGAAGTTCTACCCCACCCACCATCTGTTGTCCAGATATAGGACTATCAGATTACCATCGTTTTCGTTCGTTGCAACACTATCTTAATGGGAAAATGTATGCATGTGCGGAAGGTGTTAAAGAAGACATCGACATGTTTTTTGCTTGAAAGCCAAGTGATTTCTTTAATCAGGGCATTAACAACTTGATTGTAAGATGGAAAAGCATCATCGATAAGAATGGAGACTATTTCATTTAATA
>NW_013666842.1:250721-260272 GCF_000517525.1 Limulus polyphemus | reverse complement strand
AAGGAGGGCAGTTAGTGCACCATCAAGAATTGCGATACTCATACCAGAACTTACCATGTCTCGAGAGATTATTAATTGCAAGTTTCATGGATCTGAAAAATTAAGATGTCATCATTAGGGTTATCAACGCAATAAATCATTATATTTGAGTCAAGACATCCCAAGATGTGAAGCTCTATACATTGTAGTTCCACATCAAAGAACATCAGAAATAGTCATCTTTGTGGCATGGTATAGGAAGTCAGATATCAAATCCTCATATAAGAACATCTTACACCTCACTTACGAGGTCTGTATGACTGGAGTTGGTTAATGCCACATATTGCATGACTTTGTTCACGGAATATCACAATACCTTTTCCAGTGAACCTCGTGATTTAGGCCCCCAAAATAAAATTGATACTGGAGTTGCAGGCTCAAGATATCAGTTAGACAGACAACTCTTACTTACAAAACAGGCTTTAAAAAGATATAAGACATAATGAACAAGGAGTAACAGAACCGAGTACTAGTCTTTGAGCATCACCTATTGTATTTGTGAAGAAGAAGAATGAATGTACAAAGTTCTTCGTGGACAACTAGAAGATAAATGCAGTCACAAATAAGAATGCCAACCCACTGCAAAGGATTGAGCCTACTTTGGATGCTTTATCTGGATCACAATCGTTTTCACAACGAAGCAAGCACAGAAAAAATCCTTTACTGCAAGAAATGGATTGTGGCAGTTTGTTACAAGTTAGCTTATGTAATGCACCTACTACATTCAAATGACTAATGTAGTTTGCTTTTGTCTGCACTGTCCTGAAACACCTTAGTCGTCAACTTAAATAGCATAATTAATCATGGGAAAACATTTGATAATGCTTATGATGGGCCAAGAGAAGCCAGCTCATTTAGCCTGTCTTAGCACATTGTTGATCGAATTGTGTTCCTTATCCTTTTTAGCATCGATAATGCTTGTTTTCACGAGCATTTGCTTGACATGAGGCACAGGTGCACCCTTAAGATTATCAGAATGTTTGGAAAAGTTGATATCAGTATAAAAGTTTACATATCATTCTCAGCATATTTTGTTCCTTATATCCTGACGGTTTTTCAACGAACCCTGTCTTACAAAGGAAGGCAAATTGAACAATTGCTTCCTCTGTGCAACTCTCCAAGTCCATAGGATACGTGCTAATCAGCTTTTTAGTGGCATTGCGGAGGTGCTCTGTGGGCATGGACTCCTAAGTTTCATAGAACCCCAACTTTGCAACTGACGTTTTAATTTGCCACTGTTGTTTGTCTAGTGCAAATAACATTTTGTCAATTATTGTTAAGAAAATATGAGCTTTATATTGAGTAGAGGGTGAAAAATCACTGTCCTCAACCATCCCTTCGTCCCATCGCGAATTTCTCTTCCTCTTCCTTGATCTTTCAACCTTATATATGTCTCGCATTCTGACAGTTGTTACCCTTTACCTCTTATTCAGGAAATGACTCTTGTAATTTTTGGACAAATATCTTCAGAGATTTTAGCAGATGAGAAGTTGTACTGACAGCCATTTGGGAGTTTTGTAATGAATTACTTGTCTTGTGAAACCTTTCCAAGATAATGCTCCACAATTTCATGATTACACCTGTCTGCAGTTGTTCCAATTGTAGCATAAGGATTTTTGACTTTAAGTGCACTTGAGGCTTTTGAGAGTTATTGTCTGTAATGGAAGCAAGGACTTGTTTTATGGCTTTGTACCCTATTTTTAAGGCTCGCATTGCTTCTGAATGGGTATTCCATCTTGTGTCTGATAACCTTATTATTGCCAAGCACATTGTGTAGGCTTCCACAGGCGGGTTAAAGCTAAGAAAAAGACATAAGGCTTCTGCACAAAGGCAAAGAATAAACAAGCTTCAGTACAGCAGTCTACAGCACATTATCCAACCAAATTGAGCAAATGAGCACAGCAGGAAACATCGTCTGCTAGGAAGTTCTTCTCATTGATCAGGGCTTGCGTGCTAACATATCTGACACTCATATTGGATGCATTGTCATAAAACTGCCCACAGCAATCTTGAATTCTTATATCATTCTTTTCAAGGAAATTAATGAGAACTCTAGCAAGTTATGCTTCTATGTGATTACTTATTAGTAAAAATTGGTACATCTCTCTACAAGGCAATAATCTAGAATGTATCTAAAGATTATTGTCAGTTGGTGCACGTGGGATATGTTTGGAGTAGAATTAACAGACACTGAGTAATACTTGGATGTTCTGATTTCCTGGATAATGGCAGTGAGACCTTCTTTGTGTAATATTTCTATGAATTCGTCATAAATAGTTGTGGATAAGTATGAAACATGATCTTTTCTCTTATTTGCGCATTTCTGAACGTGTTCAGCGAGAAATGCATCATACTCAGTCAATATATTTAGTATTACTAAGTAATCGCCATTCTGCACTGAACCAACTACCTCATTGTTTCCTCTGAATGCTAGCCCTCTGGATGATAAAAACGTTATGGCTGAGAGAGCATGTTCTAGAACTTGGTGCCAGTATGTTTTCTCTGATTCTCTCTGCTCTGTTAAGTTCTTGTCTGTTCATCTACTTTTGGTTTTATGAATAACAAATTTTAAGATGCAACTTTGATTCAGTGAGCTTGTTTCGTGCCGACTAAAGTCCCTTGCAACATGTTTCCAGTCAGAGTAAACAGTTATTACTAGCGAAGAACTTTCCATTGCTGTTGAAAACAATTTACATATAAAGTAGAAGACATTCCACTTCAATGGTGAGTAGCAAAGCCAGTCTTTTTTAGCCTTTTCTCCATTAAATTGCTTTTGATAAAAAATAGTCTTTGAGCATTGGTATTTATACTTGTAACTCGGAATCGATTTTGTAGATGCACTGATATCCACATCCATGTACCGACAAGGAGTAATCTCCGAAGCACAAACAACATCTCATATTTGATTTCTTCCTGTTGGTAAGGGCTCGAATCAACTTGATAAAGTTGACAGTCATCAGCATCAAGATTTGTAGTTTCTACATGATTGTTTTCACTATCTTGGTTGATGGTTATGTTTCCGGCACTTTCTGATTGAGGGCAAGGGCTTGATTTGATATGATGAGGTTGATGGTCATCAGCAACCATAGATTTATTGTCTACATTGTTGCTTCCATTGTCTTGGCTTGCAAGGGTTTCGGCATTAGAGAACGAAGTCAATAAATACGTTAGCTTCCCAGTTTTAGCTTCTACTTTCTTTAATTGTTTTCTTCCTCTTTCTTTGACTGTAGCTTTTCCCAACTGCTTTTGTGTTTGTACATCTGTATAATAGATAATGTTGCGTCAGCGAGGTCACGTGACTAGTATCACGCCACGTCCTTCTCGAACCTTCGTGAATTATCGGGAGACTACTAGATTGGGGGTAGTCTGGTATATATAAGACGGTCACAACGTGACGGAACAATGTGTAATTGAACTGAGTATTGTCGAGCACGAGCACGTGAGACGTTCTTTGAGAATTATAGCGTTTGTTATAGAGCGACTGTTGAAATTAAGTGTATCGGTAAAGTTGTATTCGGAAAGAATAAACTAGTTTTATTTAAGAAAGGACTTGTGTCGCTAAAGTTTCGTTGGAAAATTAATTAACGAACGAATGGAGACGTAACAATAAGATGAACGCTTGATGAATAACATGTGTGTGCACGTATAAGTGTACTTGTGTGTCTGAGTGCTTGTTTGTGTGTGAGAGAATGAGAGAGAGTGAAAGAGAGATGTGAGAACCAGCTTCCTAATACTTTCATAATAAATGATAGTATCACTTCTTGAAGCAATATAAGCCATGGCCAGGATACTGTGGTAGATTATATAACTTCCATTTATCGCACATAATGGCTTACTGATCAGAGATCGTGATTAGTACTTTGGGCTGTAACTAACCTATGGCGGATTACTTGCTGCACTACGTATGAAAAGGCAGTGAAGTATTTTGGTGTGCAGGCTGGTCGTAAGCACACTGTGGTTTACGAGTTACAGCTAACGGATAATAAGAAAGAAAGAAAAAAAAATCGTTGTTTTTATGACCCGTTTCCTAGACGTCAAGGAAGATTGGCTGAACTTTAGAGGCATTTTTGTATTTGATTAATAAAGGGCTTTTCGTCTATATCCCTTTGGATGGATTTTGCTGACGTCCTGGCGTACGCGCTACCGTACGAAATGTACAGGCCGCTATTTTTAACCGGACCCATTTCTACTTAGGGATCGCTACCGCACTCCCTGATTATCATTTATCCAAGTTTTCCTCTCACTTCCGGAACAACATTCATTCAAGGATATTCTAGACTTACTGCTCGATCATACAAGAGGAAAAGGGATACGGCGTGTCGGGCGCAAGACACGAGGGAGGAGCCTGGTTGACATCGTCTAAAAATGTGTAGTTCCATTGGCATCAATAGGTCTAGAGTCGTTTAAACCTAGCATAGTTGTATTATAAATTGTATGTAAATATGTTAGGTCGGAGCACTCTACGTCGCACGAGAGGCCAACACACTCTTTCACTTTCTTTCTCTTCAAAAATAAGTGGACTAGGTCGAATGATTTTCATTAACCATTTTCCTAAAAAAAGAAAGAAAGAAAATGAAGACTGGTGTTTTTTTCTTTTCTTTTTTTTTATAACGGGCCATTTTTGATTCCGGACCTAGAGCTACAGACCGAATAGCCCCACCTTAATCCACCCCTGGTTACAATAGTACAATTAAGACAATAACAAGAACAACGCTCTATGCTTCGGCGGCCCAGCATGGCCAGATGGTTAGGGCGCTCGACTCGCAATCTGCAAGTCGTGGTGGCGTTATAATGTTACTGTCAATCCCACTATTCGTTCGTGAAAGAGTAGCCCAAGGGTTGGCGGTGGGTGGTTATGACTAGCTGCCTTCCCTCTAGTCTTACACTGCTATATTAGGGACGGCTAGCGCAGATAGCCCTCGTGTAGCTTTACGCAAAATTGATAACAAACCAATCAAACTAAACCATTAATTGCTCAAGCTACAAATCCCTATTATGACTCCACTATAAAATTATTGCAGGTGATATCTACTGTAGTATGGAATCGCACAGGAATTTAGCAAAAACCATAACCAGTACCGGGGAGTAGGGGTATTATTTTAGGCCTATTACTTGTAGATAGTAATATGGAAAAGCAGCGGCCATTAATTTAAAAGGCAACTAACTATACTGGAGTCATGGACAAATTTAAGCGCTAACTACACATTATAATGGAAAAGTTGTGGATTCGATTCGTAACATAAACTTAAATTTAAAACCAGAAGTTAACTAATTCTTGGATATAATTAATCAAATTTGTTTAGTGAGTAAGATAGCTCAGGTAATTAACAACTTAAATAGATTAAAATATATTATTAACTATAGTATTTGAGAAATTACAAAGTAGATAAATATTTGCTACTAAATCATAGTATTTATGTTGCTGCAGTTATGTTTTTAATTTGATCATCTTTTCAATGTTTGTTTGTTTGTTTGACGTCAATGCTAGAAACCGGGTTTCGATATCCGTGGTGGGCAGAGCACAGATAGCCCATTGTGTAGCTTTGTGATTATTTACAAACAATCAAACTTGTTTGACGTTAAGCACAAAGCTACACAATGGGCTATTTGTGCTCTGCCCACTAAGGGTATCGAAACCCTGTTTTTAGCGTTGTTGTCCGCAGAATCATCTTTTCAATGTTTTTATATTAGCCAGCTGACATATAGTTTATAACTGCACAATTTGTGATAATCATGCAGTTTGATAAATATCAAATGCTCTTCCTAAATTTGAAGAAATAATATTACGTGCATAAGTACTACTTTTCCACATACATGATAAAGTGTAATAAGTATTTATAGTGTTAAACACAATGCCGAAATATATCATGAAACTCAAACTTCCAAATTATTATATGGCACTTAATGAAAACAATAAATATGTTAATAGTTAACAGAACCATGTTTAATTGCTAAAACAATGTTAATATCTCTATTTTTATCAGAAGACACAGCTAATTATCTACAGGGTGTTGAGCCCAAATCACCTGAGATATCATTTCCGGGTCAACTGTATAAAATACTTTAACACAGACTCAGTGAACAATTACTTGTTGGATTTAGTTATCCCAGTACTACCATGCCTTAAATACCGTATATCTTAAGGAAAGTAAATATTTACGATTTTAAAAGTCTTACAAAAAGCCAGTAAAGCATAGGATTTATATGATTCCGAGTACTTTTATTCAAACATTAAATATCATCAGGCAGAATTAGAACAAAAACTTAACCCACATTTCAATAAACTACAAGTTTACGATATTTTAAAAACGTTATGTGTGTTTGACTACTATAGCAAGACCAAAACCAATTTGATTAACTAATATATGGATGGTTACATAAGTTACACCAAAAAAGAAATAAAAGACCTAATTGTCAAAAATAATTGAAACAAAGTAAAATTACGCCATTTTATTAATTAAAAAAATTATATGCTCATAATGAAGACTTAAAGCCGAAACATTGAGCAAATAAAACAAATTGTAAAATTCTCTCGAGTTCATGGTCGTTTTACTTATTTGTGATTCTGTGTACTATGCTCCAGTCAACATTATGTAAATATAAGCATGTAAAAAAAAAAGAAAGAAAGAAAAATCAAAGCATTTTGATAGGCACAAACATTGGTCTAGTCGAGATGTACAAAACTGCACGGAACTCTAGATGGTCCATGGACTGTTATTTTACTAAAAAGTATGACAAAAGCAAAACCACCTGAGGAGCAAATATCTTAGACAACAGCCAAGGATACGACCCCCAGCTGAGGGCTCTCTGTGCAAACCCATGTCCCAATGTTTTACATGGATTCACTGAGTAGGGACTTCACTTAGCAGGAATATTTTAAATTTAACATTTAAATTATATTTTGATATAATTAAAATGTTTGTAAAAAATTATATAATTATAAGTTACATACTTATATATTAAATATACATTTCTATATAAAATATTTGATAATATTGAAATTATGACACTAAAGTTTTAGGATAAGTATTTAGAGTATTTTTCATGCCTTTCACTTGATTTGTCCTTATTCGATCATTTTCATGCACGGCATTTAAATTATGCTTTCTTGCAGGCATTATGTGTTAGATCGATAAATCCTGATCTATTTGAAACAGTTTTAAGCGGTCAGACAAACAAGTTCATGTAAACGTAACTTTATTTAATAAAACTACACGTAAAGTAAACAATAAAGTATAGTAATGGTACTTATAATAGTGTGTAGAGTTAGAAACAGTTATGAGCGTTCAGTGTAGGACACCGATCTATGAGTTGAAACAAAGACAATCACAAAAACGAAGAATAAACCGTACTAAAGAAGAAAGTAGCTCAAAGTTGTTTATACAGTACTGCGCAAAAAAGTTAGGACAACATCAAAAATTAGATTTCAGGCTACTTTCGATGAACAATGGAAGGTAAATCACAGGTGAAAAATCAAAATTTTAGTAATCTTCATATTTAGTATAATAGAAACTCAGTGAAAGTACTTGAGTTCAGTAAACAGTTAATATTTTGTGTGTCCCCCTTTTGCTTTAATAACTGCAGACAGTCTTTCAGGCATTGTTGCAACATATTTAATCAAAGTGTCCTTTAGGATTTTACTCCAAATATCTCTAATACACTTCCATAAAGTTTCTTTGAAAGTAACTTTTGATTTGTCAAGTTTCTGATCTATCAAGTCTCAGATGTGCTCAATTGGGTTGAGAACGGGACTCTGTGGAGGTTATTACATCATTTGAATGACTACAGCAGCTTTTTTCTTAGCTAAGTATTGTCTACATAGGTTGGATGAGTGTTTAGGGTCATTATCTTCTTGGCAATAGAATCCTTTACCAATAATACACAAACCACTGGGTATACCACAACGGATCAGTATCTGATGGTACTTGCACTGGTCCATTATTCCATCTATTTTGCAAATATCTCCTGTCGTCTCAGCAGAAAAACACCCCCAAACCATAATACTGCCTCTCCCATGCTTCATGATAGGTGCTATGCTTTGAGGTAAGTATCTTTCGCTTTTCTTCCGCCGGACGTACAACTTACGCTTTGAACCAAATATTTCAAACTTGGACTCATCCATAACACCCTTTTACAATCATCAATAGTCCAATTTTTTACTTTTTAGCAAATTTCAGTCTCTTGACAATATTTGGAGATCGAAGTAAAGGTTTTTTAACTGCTACACGACCAAATATTCCATTCTCGTTGAGTCTTCTTGATACTGTAGATCTGGAAACTTTTCTGTCACTTGGTACATGGTCGTTTATCTCAGGCTTTAGGTCAGTGGCAGTCTCTCTTCTGTCCCGAAGGCTGCATAAACGAAGATACTTAACATCAGTATCATTGAGTTTAGGAGTTTCGCCTCTTCCTTTCCTATTTTCAAATTTAACTGTCTCGATCTCACGATCTAGGGTGTACTTGATAGTGTTTGGGGAGCATTTTAAGTCTGCAGAAATTTGTCTGAGAGTCCAACCAGCATCACATAAAGCTTTTATGTGAACTCTCTGCTCTACTGACAATTTTTTTATGCTTTTTGGGCTGTGGCATGACAACAAAACTTAATGTATATTATTTAACACTGTTTTTTTTTATCAAGGGTTATTTGTGGAGTGCTATTAAATTGATTTTTTCTAACATATACTTGTACCATATGCTAGCTCCTTGCTAGTTTCTTTCTATATAGTTAAGACACTGCATGGGGTACCATGATAGTTATTTCAGACCCTAAGTTTGGTCAGTATGTTCATTCAAGCAGAACCCTTATGATATGCCCTTGGTAGAAGTATATGGGAATTCTAAAGAATGTTAAGTATTCTCACCCTGGCTCATGCAATTGCCAACAGGGATCAGTGAAGCATTACTACAGTGTTGAAATTTACATTCTGTAATAGCCCCATAAAATGGAACAAATGACAAAATATTCACTTGTCCCAACACTTTTACAGAGTACTGTAGCAGTCTATGAAACGAACCAAATATAATTATTGCAAAGTGAAGTAAATGTAAAGTTGTAATGAATGCAAACTTAGCTGAATATGCAGAAACGTCTGAATGCATGTTCACAAAGCATATGGTTTTGAACGAACCGCGCATGTGTATTTCAAATTTGAATAAGTCGAGGAAGCCTATAGCGATTGTATTTAGTGTAATATTCATTTTTAGGAAATTACATGCGTGTTAAGTGTTGTTTGTGTGTAAATAAAATCTAAAGTTGAAATAGAAGCTAGTCGTAACGTAATAGCAACGACATATTTCACATATAATAAGTATTTATTTGACTATATTTATTAATATTAGTTTAATTTACAAATTTATCATTTGAAATATTTTTTAAAGTTATCTATAGTATTAATAATGCTATTATTTAAATATTATTATCATATTTTAATTTCTCTCTCTCTATATATATATATATATATTTATAAGATTTCATTTAGGGCACTTTGATGAGGAAACATAAATTTATCAAG
>NW_013666842.1:249005-250410 GCF_000517525.1 Limulus polyphemus | reverse complement strand
AAATTACAAACAAACAATTAAGGAACAAATATTTGTTACCTGCACAATAGTGGGTTAATATATATATAATTTACTATTATTAAAATGACCATTTATCTATAAGGTTGTGCATATCTGTTAATTTCTTCCTCTTCTTATTTAGCTATATCTTTCTTTATGATATGCAAACATATTAACTTCACTTAGTAATATACTTCAAGAATATTGGAGATTTTACTATTATTATTAATATGTAGTCTCTTGAACAGTTTGAGCCTTTTTTTTATCTTGGCCATGATGATTGTATAACATATTTCTTTGAGATGGTAACTGTGAAAAACAAAATGGACCTCGACCATTTACTTTTCTTCTTTTCCTGAAAAATGCAAAAAAAAAGTTAGTTTGAGGTGCTATCGAAAACTAAGTGAATAATTACACAGCAAACGTGACATTAAACAATATTTGATTTAGTGTGGCATACGAAGGTTATTAATAATATATCAATTTTCAGGGCAATTTCAACATTACAGGGGACAAAACAGTTTGGTGTATTTGAATAGCAGAAACTGCTAATCAAAATTGAATTTGATCAGCAATTAGGAAATATTGCTTAGCATCTTTTTAACATTCACCATTTTAACACATTATGGAAACTATATCCAGCAATAAAAGTCTTATATCTTTGTAATGACATCCATTAATGAAAAAAAGAGGTAAATGGTATGTTTTTAATCTAATAACATTTTTATTCAGCTACAAACCCTAATATTTCATTGTACCATACATGACATTTCATGAACAAAATAGTTCCTGGTATATAAAGTAAAACTTCAAAACTGCAAGAAATACCAAACATATCATCTGTCACAAAATAATGCAACAATCAATTAACCAGAGAAACAAGTGACTTGCAGTGGCGTAGAAAGGGTTCTCAGCACCCGGGGCAAAGACACTTTTGGCTCCCCCACCTCTGAAATATTTTGATTATTTGTTTTATGACTCATTACCTACTTAATGACAATAACATAAAGAATTAATTACCACCTTACACAGGCCTAAAATAAAATCATAATATAACATCTCACGATATCACAACTGTAAACCTAGAACTAATGAAGTATAGCTTACTAGGTGTACTTACATAATTTGTAAACCATTTTGATATTTATGTAATCCAGTATCGTTCAAAGTTACGTAGCTAGAGTAATCTTTCAAGCATGCAGAATAAATTTCTGTTATATCCCTAGTTTTGTAATTTATGTTTTATATGAGAAGCCAGTCACTTGTGATGTACATGGATTATACAACAGATTGATAAAATACTACTTAAGTTTACAAATAACAAATTTTATTAGTTTACAAAACTGTACATATACTTAACTAGATCTTGTACACGTAGCATTCTGGTATTCATGGTTGCATTATA
>NW_013666842.1:243510-248412 GCF_000517525.1 Limulus polyphemus | reverse complement strand
TGTCACAGTTTATAAACACTGTTTTGGATTTTTGTTCAGAATTCTTTGTTGAACGCCTGACAGATGACATGACACCATCATCATCATAACATTGTGAACAGCAATCACTCAACAAAATTCCATTCGCTTCTAATTTTGTGCTTATTGTTTTCTCAATAATGACAGCGTCTTTTTTCTTTATCTGTATAAAGTCAATAAATGACTCTGACTTTTTCTTGTCTTACAGTCAATGTCAACAAACAGAACCACTTGGGTCAATTGCTCACAATGGGATAAATCAGGTGTGGAATCAAACAAAATACCATAGTATTTGTTTCTACAAACTGCTGACAAACAATAATCTTGCACATGGGAAACCATGATATTCATAAACTCATTTTGGATTTCAGGAGAAAGATATGTTGACGTTTGCTTGTTTTTAACACGCTATAAATGATCTCTCATCACTGGTTCATACTTTGCAAATAACTGCAAAAGTGACAGGAAATTTCCAGGGTTTTCGTTTGAGGTCATGTCCTCAGTATTACCATGAAATGCAAGATTCTGAGAAGCTAATTATTGTGTACAATCCAGCAACCGTTGCAGTACATCTCTCCATTTATTTTTATTATTTTTTTGCTGAATTTGCCTTTGCAGCTCTTCATCAACGCCACTTTGAAGACGAATTCGGCACTCAGTTTCTTTCCAAGCAGCAAATGACTCATGATGACTGTCACTATTTTCATGGGCATTTAACTTTTCAATTTTGTTCCACTTAGAGAATCCACCCTGTGTTTTGAAAGCAGACCGACTAACGGATATCATACATGTAGATGAAAAAAGAAGACAACAAAAGCAGTATGCTGCTTTATGTAGAGGTGAATAAACCAACCAGGAACGATTGACCACTTGTCCGTTCAGAAGGCGTCGTTTGAACCAACATGCAGTCATAGAACACCCATCTTTGGCATCAAATGGACCTTCTTTATGTTGAAATTCACGTGCTCCAACTTTAAAAATCTCTGTGTGATGTGCATGTGTTACAACTGCTGAGCCTGTTGTATCAAACTTCATAAATCCAATATAAAGCCAGAACAAATTGTGATAGTTATAGGACATTGTCTGCTTTTTGCATGTTATTATTCTATGTTCTTTGGTGCATTATTTAGTTAAATTAAAATTAGTTAGTGCACTACTACCATTAGTATAAAAAAGTAGAGTTAAGTGTTATCGACAGTTGATAGCAAAAAAAAAAAAGTCCCAGGTAAGTACTTTATTTCTTGTTTTTCATGTGTATTCTTTATTTATCATTATAAAAGTAACTAAAATACAAAAAATATGAAACTCTTTAGGTTAGTTATGGCTAGATTATGTAAGATAAATAATATAATATGTTTTCACGAGACACTCACGCGAGCACCTGAAGTAACTGGTTGGTAATGTAATTGGATAGCGTAACGTGAGCAGTAATGTATATTATAATGGCGTGATTAGTACTAGTTGTATTTATACACAGTTCAAAGGGCAAAAAACAACAACAATAAGTATAAATAGATGTATACTGTTACCAGTATAAAGCTAGTTAGAATAAACAAATATAGTTTGATGTTACAATTTAAAATCATTATAGAAAGGATAATTTAAATTTATTGATTTATTTTTTGGGGCGGTTACAGGTCGGTGAAATTGACCAACCTTGTATAGAGTTCATGTAGAGAAAATAACAGACAAATGTAAAGTTTTACTTTTAAAAAAATGTTTAAAATGTATTTAGGAGGTTTTAGAAATTACGGAAATAACATTTCAGATTTTTGATATGAAGAAAAGTATTTTTAATCATAACATTAAAATCGTTTTGCACTCGGTTTGTTTGTTTGTTTTTGAATTTCGCACAAAGCTACACTAGGGCTATCTGCGCTAGTCATCCCCAATTTAGCAGTGTAAGACTAGAGGGAAGGCAGCTAGTCATCACCACCCACCGCCAACTCTTAAACTGCTCTTTTACCGACGAATAGTGGGATTGATTGTAACATTATAACGCCCACACAGCTGAAAGGCGAGCATGTTTGGTTGGACAGGGAATCGAACCGCGACCCTTAGATTGTGAGTCGAGCGCCCTAATCACCTGGCCATGCCGGGCCGATTTGCATTCGGATTGGTCAAAAAAGACTCGATATATTCACAGATAAATCTTTAGTAAAAATATTTCACTAAAAAACTGATTTTTTTGCGTACGAACGACTAGTAATGTTTACTAACAGTCTGCTAAATTTTGTGAAGATACACATAGTTATTACAAGTTATGGTATTAGAACTATATACAAGTAAAAATGGTCACGTGCTAAATATGCATTGTATGTGTATTCGATATGCGCATGACAAAGTGTGAAATTACTGTAGTTGCCGTTTGGCGTGGGGGCGGCATGGCCAGATGGTTAGATTGCTCGACTCGCAATTTGAGAGTCGCAGGTTCGAATCTCCGTCCCACCAAACATGCTCGCTCTTTCAGCCGTGGGGGCGTTATAATGTGACGTTCAATCCCACTATTCGTTCGTAAAAGAGTAGCCCAAGATTTGGCGGTGAGTGGTGATAACTAGCTGCCTTCCCTCTAGTCTTACACTGCTAAATTAGGGACGGCTAGCGCAGTTAACCCTCGTGTAGCTTCGTGCGAAATTCAAAACAAACAAACCGTTTGGCGGGAATGTCTGAGAAATGAGTATCAGTTTTGGTATATCAAGCCGAAACGTTACGGCACTTTCACTGTGTAGTTGGAGGTCCCGAAGACAACATACAAAATATAGGAATGATTCGCACGTTATGCTAAGCAAAGAGGAAAGTGATTCGCAAACTGCGATGCGACTCCGGATATTTTGTCCCCTGCATTAGATCTATAAGACGACAATACCTATATGTATTTACAAAAGGAGTTTTAAAAATTCAACTTCAAAATTTCAACCAGATCTGTTGATCCGGTTTGCCTACGTCGGTATATTCTTCGTATGAAGTGCTCGAGGTAAAGGGTAATACGGAGCGTCACGGGATGCATTTGCAGCTCAATAATTTTTTTACGTTTTTTTTTTAAACTACTTAGTACTTATGAATTTTTAGAGCAAATGCCGGCGACAAATTCTAATCCGCTCTTTCAAATGTGGTGTGAGGCACAATAATTTTGTCCAATAACAGCTAAACTGTGGGAAGTACATATGACGATTGACGACAATATTATAAGGGGCATAGAAATTTTCTTGATTTATGTAATAAATTAATTACGATCTGAAATTAAAATATTAAATATTGGAAATGTAATAAATTCTTCTTGTTGTTTTTCGTTTTTACTGACAAAGCAAATATCAACGTGTATCGATTTGTTCAGGAGAAACGAATACATAATGTTTGTGCAGTTTGACTGTGACCGCTGGCAACGGTGCTTTACAGGTAGTGGACAGTGAGGTTACCGTTTATGGTGCGTTTTGTATTGTGCCATATATCATTGTGTCTGAAAAGAAAAAAAATCAAAACAATAAAAAGCACAACAGATCTGTTACGTTGGCTAAAGCAAAAACCTTATGATAACAACAATAAGCGGCAACTTGAAAATAGCAGTAACAGTGATGAAATAGAAGCGACCGCCGACTTCCACTGCAAGTAATGCTGATACAACAATACTTTTTCTCACAGATGTATTAAAGAAATAAAATTACCATGTAATAGAAAACAATAAGTTTAAAATGAGGCTGTCCCCAATCTCAAAATACAATAAAATTATTTTGCTTAATAATTTTACTGTATAAAGATAAAATAAAATACAGTCTCATGCACTACATGTTTGGACGTCTTACTGCGTCATCACCAGAGCACGTGCATCAGCAGGTGTATCAAGTACCAATGTATGATTACGAAGACAAAAAGACTAGAGTGCAGCACCTGTCAGGCAGTCAAAAATTTAGGCCCTCATAAAAGACAGGGTTTGAAACTTTTTCAACAGTGAATGAGATGTTCGGTTGGCCCATTTGGTAAAAGCGAAAAAGAAAAGCACAAAACAATGACGTACACAAATCTCCAGAAAAAATATCTGAAGCTGAAAAAGCAAAACTAAAAAAAAAAAGATACAACTTACAAACTAAACATTGAGAAACATGAAAGTACATTTTGCATTTGTAAATTTTTTTTTAACATTGTAAAAAACAAGAAAAGGTAGGCCTTTCATTGAATTGCCAATGGATGTAGACTTGCGCGTGTTAGATAGAATTAAAATTGGAAGCATTCTTCAGAGTGATTTTGCTTTTGCCGATATAGTTTTTCACGTAGCAAGTGACAGGAGACGTACTGTAACTAAACAGATAATTGAAAGTAATTCAAAACTTGCTGTTTTAATAGGTGAATCAACATCAATTGCAAAAAGTACTGTTTTAATTGTTTGTATAAAAGCATTTGTTCCTAGCCCAAATGCTACAAAACCCCAAAGGAAGTCAGATCATTTGACTGACCCTTCCAAATTTTTTGCCGTTTTTAGAAAACCGTGGGTTCAAACATAAGTTCTTTATGAAAAACTTCATCTTTTTGGCATCAAATATGATCGGAAGAAAAGCAAGACTAGCAATACTCTTGGTAAATAGATATTGTTGCGACAGCGGAGGTCACATGAATCTAGTAACACGTCATATTCTCGAAGGTTCATGAAGCCTCGAGCGTATACTAGATTTTCGGTATTCTTGTATATATAAGACGGCCAAGTAGTGACGGCAACAATGTAGTGTAATTGAACTACAGACAGAGATAGAGACGTACTGTTGGGTCGAGCGCGTGTGTCGTTCGTTGTGAATTATAGCGTGACTGTGGAGATTAAGTGTATTGCAAAGTTGTATTCAGAAAGAATAAACCAGTTTCATTTAAGAAAGGACTTGTATCGCTAAAGTTTCTTCA
>NW_013666842.1:237509-242759 GCF_000517525.1 Limulus polyphemus | reverse complement strand
GAAAACGAACATGTGGTGGTCTACTTCAGTAGAGTTTTGAGCAGACCAGAGAGAAACTACTGTGTAACACGGAGGGAACTCCTTGCTATAGTAAAGAGTCTGACATATTTCCATCCTTACCTCTATGGTGCAAGGTTTACCATCAGGACAGATCATGCTGCATTACGTTGGTTAAGATCATTAAAGAACCCAGAGGGACAACTGGCATGTTAGATCGGAAAAATAGACCAGTATAATTATAATATTGAATATAGAGAAGGAAAATCTCATGGTAATGCCAATGGACTGAGCCGAAGACCCTGCAAAAATGACTGCAGACATTGCTGCAAAAGAGAAGTTGAGCTAACCATGTGTCAACAAGCTGAAGTCAAAGTGACTGAAGAAGTTGATGATGGTGAAATAGAACCAGGTATAGATATTACATCAGAGCAGGAGAAAGATTACGATTTGATGCCAATAATTAATTTTGTACAAGCAAGTGTTTTGCGCCCTGCTTGGGAGAAGGTGTCTAACTTAAGCCCTGTGACAAAGAACTATTGGACACAATGGGACCAGTTGAAGCTTGAAGATGGTATTCTTGTCCAGAGATGAGAAACAGCAGATGGGAAAGTGACGACCTGGCAAACGGTTATACCGAGAAAGTTACGGGAAGTTGTGCTGCGTCAGTCCCATGATACTTTAACAGGAGGATATCTCGGAGTGAAGAAGACATTGAGTCACCTACGACAGAGATTTTACTGGATAGATATGAGATAAGATGTGGAAGAATGGTGCAGAGCATGCAGTACATGTTGTGCTAAAAGGGGACCCAAGCATAAAGGACGTACTCCAATCAAGTTATATCAAGTTGGTACACCAATGGAAAGAGTAGCCATCGACATTGCTGGTCCTCTGCCCCAAACTCGTGCTGGAAATAGGTACACTTGTGTGGTGATGGATTATTTTACCAAGTGGCTTGAGGCATATGCAATACCAAATCAGGAAGCTACAACTGTAGCTTCAGCTATTAGTGATTTCTTCTTCAGATTTGGTATGCCATATGAACTGCATTCAGATCAAGGCCGTAATTTGGAATCAGCTGGGTTCCAAGAATGCTTCAAGTTGTTTGGCATCCGAAATACCAGGACAACACCACTTCACTCACAGTCCGATGGGATGGTAGAAAAGTACAATTGGACACTGGGACAGGAATTGGCAAAGTTTTGTAATAGCGCCAAGATGACTGGGATGTCTTACTCCCTCCACTGTTGATGGCCTATAGCACAGCAGAGCATGAAGCCACTGGATACACTCCAGCAAAGTTGTTGTTTGGTCGGGAACTTCGGTTGCCAGTAGATCTGTTAACAGGACGCCCACCTTATGAAGAGTTGCCTGAGAATGTGTCAGAGTTTGTGAAAGTATTATCGGAAAGGATGGATGATGTTCACCATCAAGTGCGTTCAAACTTGAAAACGTCTGCTGATTCGATGAAGTTATCTTATGATAAGAGATCTACTGAAGTCAGCTTTGTACCAGGAGACAAGGTGTGGTTGTATAATCCCGGGTAGACCAAAAGAAAGTCTCCTAAGTTGTCTTCTCCATGAGAAGGCCCATATGACATAGTGGATCGTCTCTCAGACGTGACTTTCCGGGTAAAATGTGCGGCGAGGTAAGCCAAAGGCTTTGGCGTTATTACGGTCCAGGACATTTCAGTTGGTACAAAGTGAACAACAGAACAAATGATGCCGCTGAAGACGTGTCACCTGAAAAAGCCAATGTTGAAGAATGAACTCTACTCAGTTTTGAGAAGGGAAACAGCGAAGCCCTTGATGAAGTTACTACCACTGATGTGACTGTTACAAATGATAGGACGTTTCCTGATGAAGCAGATGAACCCCACGTGAAGCAGGAGCCAACGACATGGAGACCAGTACGGAAGAAGATACATTCCATAAAATTAAGAGACTTTTTTTGAATTGTAATTTTGTGTTTATAAATTCTGTACATTTAATTAAGTTATTGTTAATTGTTTATTGTTTAATGTAAGTGGCTATTGTTCGGGACGAACAATACTAAGGAAGGGGCAGTGTTTCGACAGCGGAGGTCACGTGACGCTAGTAACACGTCATATTCTCGAAGGTTCATGTAGCCTCGAGCGTATACTAGATTTTCGGTATTCTTGTATATATAAGACGGCCAAGTAGTGACGGCAACAATGTAGTGTAATTGAACTGAAGACAGAGATAGAGACGTACTGTTGGGTCGAGCACGTGTGTCGTTCATTGTGAATTATAGCGTTTGCTATAGCGTGACTGTGGAGATTAAGTCCATTGCTAAAGTTTCTTCAGAAAGAATTTTTACGGAAAATTAACTGACGACCAGAGACGTAACAATATAACGACATGGTAACCTGGCACTTTGCAAACCATCGATTAGGGTTAGCAGTGGGAGATGTGGTAAATGAAGTGGCTGGTATCGATCAGTTCAAAATGATTTTTTGACAAACTTTACGGTTTGTTCAGCGTAAGAACCAGAATGAACTTAAAAAGTGTACAGCAGAGCTGGCGTTACAAATGCTCTCCATTGGCAGAATATTAAATACTCGTTAGGTACATGCTACATCAAACTTACGATCTGTCAAGACAGTTTAGGAAAATTATGAAGCACTTCACCATCACTTTTCCGATTCAAAGGAGGACAAATCAAGGCGATCTTCCGAATGTACATTTTTTTTAATGAAGAAAACAATATCATAAACTGATTTTCCATAATTTAGGTCTTATTTTTGATGCATCAATGAAGCTTGTAGACATATCCAAAGACGTAACACAAGGCTCATCTCAAACCTCACAAATTAATGATGTTCGATTATTCACATTTTGAGCTCCCCATACTTCAGTGAATTCATAAGTTAAAAAGTTTAATGATTTTACTAAATTTATCAAATATCTGAAAGTTTTCGATCCATTGCATTGGAGACCCGGTTAGGGCACTTGACTAGCAACCTGAGGGTCGTGGGTTCGAATCTCTGTTCCACCAAACATGCTCACTCTCTCAACTGTGGGGGAGTTATAATGTGACAGTCAATCCCAGTATTCGTTGGTAAATGAGTAGCCCAAGAGTTGATGGTTAACTGTGCTCTGCTTACCACGGGTGTCGAAACCCGATTTTTAGCGTCCTAAGAGTGTAGTCTTACCGCTGAGTCACTTACCGATATCTGCAAGCTGATATCAACCAGAACTCACTGCCGTCACCATGTTACTTGGGCAAGACAGAATGTCAACTTACAGTTTGGAAACTGGTGACATGTCCTCTATTCAAATAAATCCTGTTTCTAGCTTGTTAAAGCTGATGGTAGGATTTGTGTTCGTTGTTTGCCTAGAGAACAGACGAGGGAAGACCCTTTCCCGCAGGGAACACACAAAAAAGTGTTGCAGTACATGTTTTGGAAGCTGTTTATCATGTTGGAAAAACTGCACTTCATATTCTCCAGGGAAACGTCAAAAGTGCCTCCTACAAGCATCACATGGAAACGACATTTCTGCCATATGCTTGGGCAAAATGTGACAATAACTTTGTATTCCAGGATGACAATGCCACTGTCCACAGTGTGCGTATTGTTCAGGATTATCTTGACCAGGAGTATGTTACAAGCTTGTTATGGCCAGCAAAGTCTCCAGATCGTAATCCCTTTGAGAACTGTAGGGCAGAACTGAGCCGGAAAATTGCTAACCATGACGTTAAACCGACTACTGTAGCTGAGTTGCAGCGCCTTCTAGTGAAAAGTTGGGATAAAATCACGCTGTATAACATCAATAACCTCATTGTCAGCATGCCACATTACCTTGTGGAGGTTATTACAGTACAAGAAGGACCACTCAAATACTGAATGTTTAATATGAACTGATATATGGTTACAAAAGTTATTTATAATAATTTGATGATATGTTCTGGTAAGGTTTTGTTGTGAATGGTGAAATGCTGAATTACACATCTTTCTACAGATGCCTGATAAAATTGTTTGCTGTTCTGACAAATCATTCTTGATGTCCATACAATCTATCTCATTATACAAATTACATATGTAGATGTTTGGTACAACATGTATGTCCAGTTTGACAGTGCTAAGCGTACTTGTATACTATCTTAATAATAATGATCTTATTTGTTACAAAATATGCAAATATTTTGTAAATCAGATTCTTCCATTTCTACTTGTTCTACTAATATTTTTTTATTTGTGCTAACTTCCCCATTTCTATTATGCTCTGACTTTGACTAGGCACTTCCATTACTCTTATTAATCGTTTGAGAACTGAGTAAATCAGCTCATCCTCTTATATAATTATGTTGCCTAATTTAGATGTAGAATTATTGTCAAGGTTGTAAATATGAGTGGGCTGAGGATTCTTCTACAATAGGTAACTGTGACTTGTTGGCGATAAATTAGAACAATAAACGGACAACACACAATACACTTGTTTATAATAATGTATTCAAAACAAGTCAAACGTATGTACAAAAATTCTTTACATGATAGGATATCATACTTGTATCTAAAACTCTAAATAATTCACTTTTCTTGTCAAACGTCCACTCAGGCTCATTCAGTTA
Organism: Limulus polyphemus; assembly: GCF_000517525.1. NCBI lineage: Eukaryota > Metazoa > Arthropoda > Merostomata > Xiphosura > Limulidae > Limulus > Limulus polyphemus. Next base: position 238,166 of record NW_013666842.1, on the reverse strand, counting down.
CTTTAGAAACCAATTGACAAGACGAACTATTTTTCTCTACTTTGTTTTTTACTGTACAATCTGCGATAAATTCACTTACGTTACTCCGTTACAGAATTGTCACCGATGATGAAAAATGGATTCTCTATGCGAAAATTAAACGCCAAAAACAATGGCTCAGTCCTAGACAAAAACCACTTCTGACCCAAAAACCTGGATTCCATTTGCAGAAAGTGATGCTTTGCATTTGGTGGGACATCAAAGGAGTAATTCATTTCAAACTTCTCAATACACAGTGAACTGTCAATGCAGAGATCTATAGTCAGCAACTGGAATACTTATATCAAGCCCTTCATCAGAAACACCCTTCACTCGTCAATCAGAAAGGTGTTCTTTTTCTCCACGACAATGCACGTCCACATGTGGCATGTTTGACGCAACACAAGATTATGGAGTTGGGTTGGGAAGTTTCCCCCACCCACCATATTCCCCAGAAATAGAACCATCAGATTACCATCGTTTTCGTTCGTTGCAACACTATCTTAATGGGAAAACGTATGCATGTGTGGAAGGTGTTAAAGAGGACATCGACATGTTTTTGCTTGAAAGCCAAGTGATTTCTTTAATCAGGGCATTAACAACTTGAATGTAAGATGGAAAAGCATCATCGATAATAAT
>NW_013666842.1:233776-237098 GCF_000517525.1 Limulus polyphemus | reverse complement strand
ATATATAAGTTGTTCGGGTTTTTTCATCTAAAAAAGCGACATTAATTTCTTGACGACCTAATATTTTCACAGTCTGAGATCAAGAAGTATTTGTTCACTACAAGACAATTACTACACCTAAGGTTGAACTCTCAGTGTAACAAGGAGGGCAGTTAGTGCACCATCAAGAATTGCAATACTCATACCAGAACTTACTATGTCTCGAGAGATTATTAATTGCAAGTTGTTTGGGTTTTTCATCTAAAATAAGCGGCATTAATTTCTTGATGACCTAATATAATGAAGTCACTGTCCTCAGATTCTGCTTCTATGACAGCCACACCTGCTATGTTCATCTCTACCTCAATAGCTGCACCTTTAAGGTATTCTTCCCTCCCGAAGTACCTCTTCAATAGATTGGCATGGTAGATCTTGGTCTTCCCATCCACACACACACATTATAATGTATTCTGTACTGCAATAGGTCCTTTCCACGGCTGGGTGAGTTTATTGTTGGCAGAACTAAGACCTTCTGTCTGATCTTGAAGCATCGATCCTAGGCTTTCTTGTTATAGAAGTGTTTCTAACTGTCTTTGAAGAGTTTGGCTTCCTCAATATAACTGCTCTAATAAGTCTGGTTCAGTACTCCTTGCGTTCTACTTTCTCTCCGACACAGTCCCAAAGTTTCTGCAGAGAAGGGTCTTTCTTTTGCACTTTCTTCCACTCCCATAGACCTACTTTTGAGATGTCACTCTTTAACACTCACAAGAGCTTGATGTCTTGCTTTACATTCTTCCCTTGAGCTCTTGTAGTGACTGTTAATGCTTCATCCATCCTCTTTATGTCTGTTTTTTTCAAATTCCCCTACCTGGTATGTTTCCAATCACCAAGTCGTATATTGGTTCCTTGATACACATGGCTTCAAGGTCTCCTATATAATATGGAGTATCCACCTTTATTTTTGCTATGGGAAACTTTCTCACTATCCCATCAATTAACACACACAGATGTACCTTGCCTGTCATCTGGTTATCAGATACGAGACTGGTTCTCACTGCTGCATTACTGCACCCAGTGTCTTGTAGGATTTTCACTTTTTTGTCCCTAACATAGCCTTCACAAATCGGTATGTTATGATTTGTTGGTACCTTTCGATATTTGTAACATGCTCTAATCACATCTGACACTATTGATCCATTGGTTAACTTAAGCCAACCATTAGTCATGTACTGATCAATCATGGAAATGGCACTTCATTCTTGTGATGAATCTGACGAGTTGTCTTGGCTATGTTTCTTCTGACAGCAGCATCCATGGTGACAGTAACTCTTTTCTTGTTTCATATCAGCACTATCTTTGTAAGTAGCTCCAGCATTATGTTGAGATTTCTGCTGTTGCTTGTTGGCGATGGACTTGCATTCCTTTGCAATATGCCCTATTTTATAACAAGTATAGCATTTCTTCTCCCATTTGTATGTTAATCTCCTGTCACCTTTGGTAGATTCCTGCTTCTGGTCAGCCACCACTGATTTCGACTTTAACTGGATATTCTTGGACTTGCCAGTTATAATCCTTCAATGGGCTTCCATATACTATTCTGCCAGCTTGATCATCTCCTCCACTTCTTTTGGTGCTCACTCCTTTAGGAACAGTGACATGTTAGTTAAGTACATGATCATGAACTGTTCATGTATTAGTAGAGTGACAGTCCCTCAAAACTATTGTCACACTTGGTCATGTCAGTCCATCTTGTGAAGCATTGCCGTATATAGTCCACAAACTGATATACAGTTTCTCCAGTGTCAGGTTTGATTTCTCTGAACTTTCAACAAAAACCTTCTTCAGTAAGTTCATATCGTTTCCACAATGCCACTTTTGATTTTTCATAGTTTATGGCATCTTCTGATGTCATGCCGGCATATACTTGTAGGCCTTTTCCTGGGAAAAGTGGGCTGAGAAAACTACCAGGTCACCTTTGTCCCAGTTCTGATTTTGGGCGAATCTTTCATATATATCTCCAGGAAAGCATCCTTGTTATCTTTCTGTTTATCAAATTTGGGCAGCTTGGATTGGCTGGCCCTGATCCCATTGTCATTCTTGGGTCCTTCATCTTTCTGTTGGGTGAGCTTGGTAATCTCAATTTATGATCTTATCCTATCTATCTATTTCCAGTCTCTCCTTCCTCTCATTTTCTTCACCCTCCTTTTTTATTTTAGTTTTTCTTACTTTCTACTCTGTCTCTCCTCCTCTCTTTTCTGTTGCCGCTCTTCTCTCTCTAGTTCTTGTTGTTATTTAACAAATTCTCTTAGTTTACTGTATTTTAACCTAAGACACTCACCTCGTTCTATCCATTTATCAAAATCTGTTGACATGGTTATGTAGCGTGATTGTAATCTCTACACTATTTTCACTAACACTAAAATTGTGCATATATAGGCCTACTTATTTCTGCTGTCGTTCACATATTCTTTCATCGCCGGTTATCACTGTATAATTCTGGCTGGCTCCACAAATGTCAGGGTTTTAAATATGAGTGGGATGAGGATTCTTCTAAAGTAGGTAGCTGTGACTTGCTGGCGATAAATTCGAACAATAAACATACAGCACACAATCCACTTGTTTGAAAATAATATATTCAAAAGAAGTCAAACATATGTACAAAATTTTTTACACTATAGGAAATCACAGTATTTAAAACTCTAAATAATTTTATTTTCTTGTCAAAAGTGTCCATTTAGGCTGATTCAATTCCTTTAGAATCCAACTGACAAGACAAACTATTTTTCTTCACTTACGTTACTCTATGGGTTACCACAGTTGTATCTAGAACTTTAAATAATTATCTCCACACAGACAGGTTCAATTATTGTAGAATTACCAAAAGAATCTGATTTATCCCTTTTTACTACCTTTTTCCCCAGTTTACTTAGTTTCAACTATTACTTATCTTTAATTATGGACGTTTCGTAATTTCTTCTCATTTCATCATCAACGTTAAAACCTCAAAAAAGTTGTTCACAGTATTCTAACTACACAAAAAGTAGGTATTGGACGAGTTTTCATAATTAATCGGAAGTGTAGAAAATAACTATTCAATCCGAGTCTTGTATTTGTTTGTACAGTGAGAATAACATACTTCTAGAAAACTTTAAAATTCTCGACTCCGGAACCATAGATTTCGAACTCATTATTAAGAGTATGCTTGTTTTGAATTTCGTGCAAAGCTACACGAGGGCTATTTGCACTAGCCGTCCCTAATTTAGCAGTGTAAGACTAGAGGGAAGGCAGCTAGTCATCACCACCCACCGCCAACTCTTGGCTACTCTTTTACGAAGGAATAGTG
>NW_013666842.1:227496-232776 GCF_000517525.1 Limulus polyphemus | reverse complement strand
CTTGGAAAGAATTTCTACCGGAAACAAACAAACAAGCAGATACACAACAACAATTAATCAGTGAACCAGATAATCAGAAAGTGAGTAATTAGTGCATCTTTTACGGTGTTATCAATTAGTTACTGAATAAGTCTCAGTGAATTAGACAGGAAGTTAGTTAATTAGTGAATTTGTTAACCAGTTTGAGTTTGTATCATGTGTATGAGAGGAAATTTAACAAGACATTGTTTAGTTTGATTTGTGAGTTACGTTTACAAACAAACATAGCCTCTTAAACTTGTACATTACAGTACAACAAATAACTCATTTTCATCATTGTTAAGTGGACTGGAGTATGTATTATTTTTAGCGAAAATATAAGATTAACTAATATATTTATGGCATTTAATTGTATATAAGAGATTATCCAATCAACATGCACGTTGTTCTTTATTAAATAGAAAGTTAAGAAATCAAAATGCAAACTCGACTATCTTATTAATTTAGTACTCAATATACATATAAATTATTCAATAAATGAACTTAGTATTCCGAAAATAGAACTGAATAGTGGACAATGACACTTTTTCTTTAGTTCACCTATCCAGTGTATAGGTTTTTCTCATAGTGACTATAAAACACGTTCACCCAACAGTATGTTTGATATAGATTATTCGTTCTCACACAAAGACCGTCAAACTTATTTAGTCAACATGCAGCGTGTCCTTTCTTTTACAAGTGACTGTACAACGAGCATAAAGACTACCCCGATAAACATTCAGATTGTTTTGACATCAAATAATTCAAACTTAGATCATTATGTGTTATATAAGAAATTCATGCGTTGGTTTAGATCATAGTGTTACGACAGCGGAAGTCACGTGACTCTGGTAACACGTAATGAGTATCTAGAACGTTCGTGAAGGCTCGAGTGTTCTCCAGACACTCTCTATTCCGTATATATAAGACCGGCGAGAAGTGACGGCATAGATAAAATAATTGAATTGCAAACAGGCAGAGACAGAGACGGACAATTGAGTCAAGCGCGGTAGTGACCGTAAATAAAGTGCGTGAATCATTATGAATTATAGCGTGTGTTTAAGTTAAAATAAATTAAATGTATTGCAAAGTTGTATTGAGAAAGAATAAACTAGTTTTATTTAAGAAAGGACTTGTATCGCTGTAGTTTTTCGGAAAGAATTTCTACAGAAAATTAACCAACGACCAGAGACGTAACAATATCTTTTCATATGGGAAATGATGAATAACTTAGCAGGTTCTGTATTTCCTGTTCCGAAGTTAGTAACACTAAGAATATTTCATTCTTTTACCCACCTAAACAAAAATGTTAAAGTTAGTAAATCCACACATTAATGTAGCCAATTCCTGACTGATAGTTTTGTAGAATCTTTGTTATGTAACCCGTGCTTTATTTTTAAATCTAGAAGTTTCTAAAAATTTGTTTGGCCAGAAGAAAGCTCAACAGAACGTGATGTATGTAGTGATTAAAACGCCGCATTTGTGTTGAAAACAAATTACTTTTTGCATACGTACTTAGTGGCGACATATTTTATGTTTCGTGGTGGTTCTTTTTTTATATATTAAGACATAAAAGCCAGTTATTTTTCACAATTTGTTTTTCATAACCTCGTCTTCAGTTGTATGAGACGTCATATTCCTACACTATCACGTGACCTCTTTTGTTTGCTTTCGATAGATTATACCATAGTAATTAATAATCTAAAAATAAACTATTTCAAGTGACTTCTCTAATAGTACAAAATAAAACAGTACAAAGTGCTAGACAATGCAGATTTCAATAGTGTCGTGTATTCTACCAATTACTGTACACTAATATTTCAAACACTAAACTTTATCCGAATGGATGTTGCCTAGACTAGTAGTTAGCGTGTCAAACTGTGGAAGCTGGGGTCCATGGTTCGAATCCAGTTGACGCAAACAAAGTCGCCTTTCTGCACCTTTGGGCCGTGGGTGCGTTATAAGAGTGACATCTAAATCCTGCTGTTTGATTAGAGTAGCCCAAGAGTCTGAGGTGAGAGCTGTTGACTAGTTAGTTACCTTTTCTCTAGTCTATCCGTAGTTCAAGATTAGAGCCGACTAGCAGACAACCCTTGCAAAAATGTATATTGGCAACGTTCTAATGTTTTCCCGACACGTTTGATGTAACGAAATAATTGAATTGTTTATCACAGTCAGCTAAGTAGAAAAATTTTCCCTGACTTTCAAATGACACGTGCCGTCGGTACACCTGCACTCACCATGCGGAAAATTTCAAATCAGCTGCTACAATCACGTGATTAACATTCAGTACAATGGTTTGCGTGACCTTTGGAGGAATACTTGTCCCTAGTTGGCTTATCTCCAATACTTCACTTTAACACAGTTGAGTGCCAGAAAAAAAAACGAACACACACACACACAAAATCTACACTCTCGACATAGAAACACGTTATGTACTCGTACAATGAAAGTTTGTTGTTGAATTTTCGCGCAAAGCTACACGTGAGCTATCTACGCTAGATGTCCCTAAATTTTGAAGTGATAGTCTGGACTCCAGAGAGAAGGCAGTTACTCAACGCTACCTACCAGTGGGGCTCTATTTTTTACTAATTGTATTGAAATACTTAAAAAAAAAACTTCTTATTGGTGCAGAGGCGCGGGGCCTGTAGCATTTGCTACTTAAGCTGATAGGCTAATCCGGCAATGCTAGTTACCGCCAACTTTTGAGCTATTCTTTTACCAGCGAATAGCAAGATTGAGTGTAGTGTTATAACGCCCCCATAGGCGAAAGGGCGAGCAAGATCGGCAATGGGTTTCGATTCTGCGACCTAAAAGTTGCAACTGAAAGTCAAGCACCCTAACCACCAGGTCATGTTAGGCCTTGCAACTGAAAGTCAAGCACCCTAACCACCAGGTCATGTTAGGCCTTGCAACTGAAAGTCAAGCACCCTAATCACCAGGTCATGTTAGGCCTTGCAACGAGCGAAAGTGAAGCTTTATCTTTCTCGAGGCTCGTTTGAAAACTTATGTTTCTGTCTTTTTTAAAACTACATATTACCACGGGATAACCTTGTTGAATACTTTCCTAAAATATTAGTACATAACATTGTATGATTAAAACTTTCGGCCTGGAAACATTCTCATGTTGTCAGAATTTGTTTACCTCTTCTCAAACCCTGCCCATAGTCCTGGTCGTAGATGTGCGAGGCATTAAATTTTCTCGGGCAAGTTTCCTTTCCGTAAAACTGAACATTACTACTGCGAACCAAACAGTACTTTCTTTGTATGTTTACCGAAGATGATCGATTTTTACGCTTCTGTAAAATTTCTAGTTTTCGGAGGTATAAAGATAAAATATTATTTTTCATAAAATGTTTGATGATTTATTTACTCATCTACCTTTTCACTTTTTATATTAATCAATTATTAAGTTTTTATTTTTACGGGTATTAATAATATGATTTCTGTTTAATATATATTTAGTATAAACAGTGTTTGAACTCCGTTTTCAGATCTACTTGGATATTGGAGACAGAAGACACGAACGCCAATGGCTTGAATCCTCAAGAGGCGGAACTATGTTCCGAACCGTTCCACCCCAATTTACCTGCTGGACATAAAGAACAACTGTTAGATTTAATCATTTATGATCATAAAAAAAATAAACTAACAAATAATATAAAAACAGAAAAAACAAGAGATAAGTAAATTTCATGACCCAAATGTATCTCCACATGTAACTTGTTTGTTTTATAGCAAAGCTACATTGTGCTATCTGCTGTGTCCATCCCCGGGAATCGAACCCCGGATTGTAGCGTTGTAAGTTGTAAACACACCGCTGACCTACCAGAGGACGAGTACGTTACAAGAATAAAACACAGCCATGCGCATGATCGGTTTTCACAGTATTTTATCGTTTCCTTTCATTATGCACACATAAATTTCTTGACCTTTAACCCCCGTATTTCAGTCACTGCTCAACTTGTATAGCTTAGATATTTTGATATGCTATGCAATATTATATGAAAATGTTTTTATGTTACAAACTAATTTAAACACTCAAACTGGGGCTTTGCCATTATGGTAAATGATGGGGATATTCAGGAATTTCTTCATTTTTCAGTAATAGTGTTTTGTCGGAAATAATACTGTAAAAATCAAATATGTAGGAAGAATCACAATCAACGTGAAATTATCTTATAGTTAGAGTAGTCAAACGTGCTAAAAATTATTCTTATAAACAGCTTATTTGCATATGCGAGAACATTTTTTGTATACAAATTCGCCTTATCAGAATTTTTTCTTCAGTTGATCTGTTTGTTATGAAATTGGTGTTAAAAATTGCTATATTTTTGTAAGTATTTCAATGAGATATTGTTTGAATGCTAATTCATTATTGATATTTAGTCATTGATCTTGTTTAGATCGTATAAACACGCATACAGTTTGTATAGAAGCTCTATACTGCTGGATTGACAAATAATGTAAAAGTATGCAATGGGCAATAAGCAAATAATAGTTTAAAACTCTCAAAATACTCAGCATATCTTCAAACAATAGACAGTAAAGAATGTAAACCTCAACAAAAACATAAGACTTATTATACAATCAGTTATAGGTATGCTAGTGCAACAATATACAATAGATTGTCTAGAAGACACACAAACGAATACATTTTATACAATTACAATAATATTAGCACTTGTACCTGTGCGATGCCAGGTGAAAGTTATTTTCCGAAATATGCTAGTGGTAATATAAAGATTGGAAGTATAGAAGACTTAAATTGTTCATGTCCATTGAGCTTGATTATTCAAAAAACATTTTATTTTCTATTTTAGTTTTTACCAAGAGCAAAAGTAACGTGACTTAAAAATATCTCAATATATATATATATATAAGTGTGTATATCTTGAAAGTATATATAAACAATGTGTGAAAACGAAATCCCTCAAATTATTGATGGGATTTGAAAACGAAACGCAGTTGTAGAATTAATGTTTTACTAGAGATGAATATAAGTAATGTTTTTATCCTAAGTATGCCGGTAATGATGGAAAATACATGACTGTATGTATACCCCATGTAATGTAAGAGGAAGCTGGTAGAAACTGGTTATTGATCTATATTTAGCCAGCACTGAAGCTATGAAATCAAGAAAAATAACTTCTTGACACATCCCGAATCATTCCTAGTGATTGAATCATTAGTTTGACTAGGTACCAAATGACAAAGGCCTAGGAGGATCTAGAAGGAAATAAAAAAAACAACACTAGAGAC
>NW_013666842.1:221440-227486 GCF_000517525.1 Limulus polyphemus | reverse complement strand
ATTTAGCCAGCACTGAAGCTATGAAATCAGAAAAATAACTTCTTGACACATCCCGAATCATTCCTAGTTGATTGAATCATATTTGACAGGTCCAAATGCAAAGGCCTAGGAGGATCTAGAGGAGAAAAAAAAACAACAAAAACGCACAAACAAACGAACTTAAAAAAATATAATAGGATCAACATATAAATGTGTAAACCGTGAATAAGCATATATTTAGAGATGAAGAGATAATAGCCACCTTTTTTTTTGTTCATGAATAGCACCTGAAATGAACACAGCAGTAAGTATAATAAGAATGTGTCCTTTATAACTCGACTACTTCACATCACTAACAAATGAACAGCTTTTACACAGTTACAATTATATTAGCACGTTAAATTATAAACTGTGCATTGGATAGACAATAAGGAAATAATAGATAAAAATTATAAAACTAAATTGTATGTGCGTGTGCAGCATTATATATTCAACAAAAATAAGACAGCCTTGCAATAACTAATTTGCGCCACACGAACATCATTCTTACTGCATCTTCCTAAAGAAAAGGTCTATGAGAATACGAAGCTTATGGTCTCGATCTCAAATACTAAACAGGTTTTGAAGTCAGGAGGGAATTATGCAGCCATATACATCACACATTTGACTTGAACTGGATGATCAAACATTTCCAAAAAAACTCCGGCCATTTGAATTTGAGACGAATTGGTCATCCTGTTTGCCAAAAATTGCTATATTGGTCACTTTAGCTTCCATTTGCAGCCTCAGTACGACCTCTGAGGCTGCAGCCATAAAGCCCATGCTACTTCCCGCATAAAGTTGTATCTGTACCATGAGTCTGGAGTTTGTAGCTTTAAAGATGTAGCCGTGCATAGGGAACACACCTACAGTGAGATTTGTTTGTTTGTAATTAACCACAAAGCTACACAATGGGATATCTGTGCTCTGCCCATCACGGGTATCGAAACCCGGATTCTAGCGTTGTAAGTCCGCAGACACACCGCTGTGCCACTGAGGGACCCTACAGTGAAAGTGAGAGACATCCACGCATATATATATAGATTACTAGCTGTAACCAATGTCTTTGCGAAATATGCGATGTTATAGCGAATATGAGCAACCAGCAGGCCTAGTGTACAAGGTTAAGCTAGAAAATTATGAGCCCTATAAGGATTTTTTTATTATTACTTGTATGGGGGATAATTAAGGCAGGACAAAGAATTAGTTTGGGAAGATAGAAAAAAATACACTTTTATGTCAGTGAGAGTTACAATATAGAGAATTTAAAAATCTTTAAAAACTATATCTCAAATGGGAGATTACGTGGGGAACAAATCTCCTTAATGGGTTCTGACACCCTTTTCAATTCGGTGCTTTACTAACTTTTTTTTCCCCCAGAAATATACTATAGAAACAGAGAGTTTATATTTTTCGTTTCTCTTCTTGTCGTCATGTCACGTTTTGTAATAATTCTTAATAAAATGCAGTTTTCTCCATCTTTTCTGAAAATCTATACCACTAAAATTTATTGTTTTCAACAAAAAGAAATCGGTATGATATAAATAAAAACACAAACATATTACACAAAAACTCATAGAAGTTCTAGTCGAGGCGTCATGGAACTAAATTAAATTTAATCTATTTAAAAATGTTCAATCAGGGTACCAGTCACAAGCATCTAATTACGTAGCGCCATCTCTTGTGAGTGTTATAAATTAACTGTACATAGGTGTTTTTTTTATTGTCACTTGCTTACAAGGGAAAGTCTTTATGATAATAATAGAAAAGGATTTTTATAGCATTCATCAGGAGCGTCGTTAGCTACTGAAAATATTCGGGGCTTGGCCAAAGAAGCAAGGTACTACTAGTAGTTGCGTATGGTGTTTTTCACACCTCCAAATTCGTAGTCATGATCCAGTCAATGAATGCCTCGCCCGCTTCATGGATTGTATCATATCCCCCCGGTACCGCAGTGACCGGACAGTGCAACACGAGATGGTCCGTGTCTTGTGGGGATTCCTGATATGCTGGGCATATAGGGGATTCAAAGGTACTACTGAATTTAATTAAAACATACTTACATTGTACTATATTTAAGTAAGAAGACAGACCAATGTTTTGTCGAAACATGTACGATGTTTCCCAAAATAAAACCGCTTCAATATGCTTATAAATCGTTGTTTGTCAATTTATTATTAACTGGAAGCTTGCCAGAAAATATTTTGTGGAGCAGAACTCTGATTTTGATGGAGTCTGACATAAAGAAAGAAACGGGACATAAATTGCACACAGTAAACAATATTTATTTTAAAACAACAACCAAAGTTAAAGAAGAGTGTAAGTGTGACACCTTTACTAGAGAAGGATATGATCTTAAGTTAAGCTATATAAAAGTTCTCAAAAGTTAAAGTTAAATCAAGTTATGATTATGACAAGTTATTCAGCGCTCAAAAGGTACTATTGGTGTTTATCAAAGATATTCAGAGTCCAGATCTATCAAACAAAACACAAAAAAACGGTATTCTAGTTCAAGTTAAACTAAGTTAAAATCCAATAAATAACTAAAATACAATTTTTTTCTGTACACAAGTGAAACATATTTCTTGAAGCCGTCAACGGCCTCCATTTAAAGATACTACGAGTTTTACCACTACTACATCACATTTTTAATTCAGCTGTGTTGTCATTGCCATTGCAACAGTCATGGGTATCCTTTTTGACTTCTTTCAGATACAAGTTTACCTGAGAGAAAACCAATTAGAAAATCACACTACTTAGACGTTACTTCTTTTACACCAGCTATACATACACACAGGGCCTGGAATGACCTATAGTCTGTCAGTTTAAAATTAAGGTTGGCTAACGCAGATAAACCTTCTGTAGGTTTTCATGAACATCTGAAACAAACAAACAAAATCTTCTTTCTCGATTTCTGTTTGGCTGGACGTTTTATAATAACAGGTAAAGTAAAAGTTGATTCGACTTTTTTGGATTCTTTGTCTATAATAATATCTGTAATAATCACTGTGCAGCTGCAGACTTTTTTGTGTGTGTTTAGTTGGTTTTTCTTTCTGGGCTCTCCTTAATAGCCCTCTTTTCTTCACTCCTCGAGCTTCAAGTGATGTAGAAACGACACATCTTTCCTTCGGCGTTTTTTTTTTTTTCTTGCTGGCTTTTGTCTTACGAATATTGATTTGATACTTAAACTCAGACACTTATAAATATTGGGGATAATCTTCATTTACAAACAGAGGTGGAACGTTAGACTAGCTTAGAAAACTTTCACACTCTATGATCAGGAAATCCCTTTGCACTACACGACAATCACACCACCAGAGATTGGACTTTCAGTGATACATAAAAGGACAGTTTGCTTGTTTTTATGAATTTTGTGTAAAGCTGCTTGAGGCCATCTATAATTGAGAACTAATAGACTAGAGGGAAGGCAGCAAGTCAACTCTACTTACTGCAAATTCTTGGGCTACTCTTTGCCAATGAAAAGTGGGATTGACTGCAACATTATAACGCTCCCACGACTGAAAATGAGAGCATATTTAATAATGGGATTGAAAACTGTGACCCGCAGACTATCAGTTGAGCACCCTAACCACTAGATCATGCTCAGCCGAACAATTAGGAGAGAAGCACGAGATAAGAGCAATAGTGCATAATCTAGAAAGTCAAGTGGTTCAAGCCAAAGGTCATCTATCATGATTGTAGTTAGAAGCATATATTCGTGGAAAAATGGCCAAGTACGTAGCTTTAAATAAAGTTTAACCATAAATAAGTCGAGCTGTTTGAGAGCCTGAGCTTCCTGTTTATATTATTTCAGGATTATCGCCAGGGAGAGAGCCTTCGACCATCCATCTGACCACTGAAGACAAGAGAGCAAGTGAGTATAAGAGATAAGAGGCCATCCCATTACCATAAGCCACGAAAAAAAAACACCATAAAGATTTAATGATTGGACAGTTCAGGGACAGTAAATAGACAAAGAAAGAATATTTTGTTGTTTTCTTAAATTAAAACTTTAATTATACTTTGTTTCACACATTTAATAAATATTCAATTATTGCAATTACTATAGTTGTGAAGATTAACAATGTTAATTGTAAAGAAGTACTTTAATGATAATTATAAAAACATAATGTATCACTCTTCAAGGGACTTCACAATCCAAAGAGGAAGGGATTTTGTAGACTATGTTTTTAATACTTTAATTAAGATGTTTGTATTATATGCTAGAGGTAATTTTGACATGATACGATAGACGCATAATGTGTGGAATGTTCTTGAGAGTTTGGGAAATTGTTTTTATTAATATAAAAGTGCCAGTTAGAGTAGAGCAGATTTGGTTGTTTGGTTGATCGAGTGTGTTTGTTAATTTGTCTGTTACGTGGTCAGTTAATCCAGTTTTGTAAACTGTGAGTTTGTGTTTCAACAAAGTACGAGAGATTTAGAGAAGTTACCAGCTAGTGAAACTTGTACTGAAACATTATTTACATGTGAAGTTGTAATAGAAGAAATAAAAAGTTTTTGTTCCCATTAACCGAATTTGAACTATGCATTAATATTTTTAATGAATAATCTGAAAGAACCATCCAAACAACAATATATAACTATGGTACCTAAAGATGTAGAACTTTACTTAAAATCTTAGAGCTACATTGCTTAAGGATGTGCAGACTTGGTGCTTAAGTGATAACAATGTTTTTACTTACATCTCCATCTACATGGTATATTCCTATAGAGATCACGACAAGTTAAATTGTTGTTTATAATACAAATATGTGAAAAAGGAAAACACAAGTTATCATCAAGTCATCATCCTATATTTATAAAGCAAATGTAGGACAACAAAAGTTATAAGGTTATCACCACTCAATTTATAAAAAAGGACAAAAGGTGAAATTTGAATGTTGTAAGACTGACTATACAGATTTAGTGTACTGATCAAACTCCTAGTTATTGAGATGGCATGAGCTGTTGAATGTTACATGTTTGATGAAATAGAATTCCTGGAATAATTAATCTCCAAGCCAGCAACATGAATTTATACTAATTTGAAGATTACACTTTGAAAGATAGTCTCAACACACAAATTTCTTGAGCTAATTAAACTCCTAATGTTCAAGGTGAATTTAACTTGTGCATGAAAGTTGGAGTGTTGAATGTCTGACCACACAAATCACATGTAACAGTTGCATTGTTGTAAGTGTGATCTCACACATTTATTTGATTGATTATACTTCAAGCTTCCGAGACAGCTTTAAATTGTGGATAATGATTTGAATGTTGAAATCGTGACCATACAATTTTTCTTGACTATTTATTATTACAGTTATCGAGATTGCTTTAAACAAATAAGCAAATAGTAGCCAGCCTTTCTATCTATGAATAGCGCTTGGGCACAACTAAAGTGAACACAGAAGTAGGTATAGTAAGAAGGCTTTTTTTAACTCTTCTAGCTCACATAACCTATAAATGAACAGTTTTTACACAATTACAATAATATAGCATATTTAATGGTAAATTGTGCGCTAGGTGGACAAGAAGCAAGTAATAGCAATAATACAAAATATAAATTGTTGCTTGAGCAGCATTATACATGTGCACTGGAAAAACAGATGCCAGTTTTGTTAAGGCATTGATTTACACCGCATAAAATCATTTGATGAAGCATAGTGATATTTCATTGGGGTGTGTGTCTGTGAGCCAGACTAGTTTCGTAGAATTCCACTCCTCATCAGTGACCCTGGACACTGAAAGAATAGACCATTCCAAGCTTTTACTTGTTGTTAAACAAATGTTTAAACAACTCTAATTATTCAATTACGTACAAACTGCCCAGTGTCGGCTAATAATACGAAGAATTAAATTGTGGCGGAATGCAACAAGTTCTTCAAATACCTATAGAATGATAGGTTTCTTTTTTGTGAGTGTAAAACACTTAAATATACCAGTTCGATTATATTGTTGCGTCAGCGAGTCACATGACCACTGTGGCGACCTCTAGTTTCTAGAACTATCTTGTTCTTTCAGGAAT
>NW_013666842.1:213002-221226 GCF_000517525.1 Limulus polyphemus | reverse complement strand
CGGGAGGTAAGGTAATGTGTGTATAGACAGTGAGTAATTGAACTGCTGTCAGAAAGAGACGTATTGTTGAAGTTAACGTTCGTTGATACAGCGTTTGTTTTAGCGCGATTGTTGAAAGCAAGTGTATCGTAAAGTTATATTCGGAAAGAATAAACCAGTTTTATTAAGTAAAGACTTGTGTCGCTTAAGTTTCGTCGGTACGAAGTTACGGAGAGTTAATTAACAAACGGAGACGTAACAATATTATCACAATGTTTGCTGTTCTTTAACAATGTTTCCAATACTTCGGACACGAGTAGAAAAATTGTAATCATTGGTTTCACTTGATAAGATTCTTTCAACCAAATCATTAGTGTCTAATTCTTTTAGCAACAGTAACTTATAACAATAATTATTATCACAGCTAAAGCTAAAATACTAACTATAGTTACATAATTCAATCTTGTTTTGCCCCCTTTCTGTGACGATTCTCTACTGCAACGATTTCCAATATGGTTTTTATGTCAGGCATCTCGTGAAGTTATTGATATTATTATGTTATTCTTACTGGAAGTTCATAACATGTAAACAGTAATAAAAGTTTTTATTAAAAAACATTGTATGTTATTGTGACGCAAAACCACACAATATCATCATCTGTAAACCACGATTCGGCAACATAAGATGTTTTATATCATGATAACTGATACTTTAAATTATGGCTTCATTCGTCATCTATGAAGTATTATTCTTCTTGGTTTAAAATATTGTATTGCAAAACATTGTACCAACTACGTTTTTCTCATAAATTTAGTTAAGTAATGTAGATCAGATGTTTAGATTTCGTTTCATTTCTTGTAGCCTGATCCTGGGTATTGCAGTAATCTTCTCCATAAATAGTGTTTAGGTTTCGTTTTCTGAAAATTCATACCCCTAAAATTGATTATTTTCAACGAGAAAAGTCAGCGTGAAATAAATCAAAACACAAAAAAAATGATATACAAGCAGTGCCTAAACGGTAACTATAAGGTAAATATGTCATTAGTTGTAATGACTTGGGAAACATAGCCTTGGTTGGCCGAAATTCAAAGTGACACAAACTTATTATAAATGTTTAGTCTAGGCACAAATCATAAAATTATATAGCTTCATCTCTCGTGAGATATTAAATAAATGCATGAAAAATTGTTTTCTTGTCAGTTGATTCATTATAAAACACAAAAAATAAATACCTTCTTATCAATGAATGTTTGTGTGACTATGATATAAGTTGCTTTTTGTAGTTGTAAGGAGTTTCCAGTTTTTCATTTTATGTTTTACGTTGATTTGATTAAAATAAACATTACTTACTGTCTGTATACATTTAGCTTCATCAGTTATTAATACATCAGTCCTAAAAGAAATGTGCATTTCTCTAAATCTACTTTAAATATAATTGTGTTTTGTTGAAAACAGAGTGACAAAAGTATGGCATTCTAAAAATGTAGAACTGCAGTATCCAAATGTGAAACTCTATGGTTCCTAACAATGTAGAATTACTGTCGATGTCTGGTGCACCCATAATGACTGAAGTTCACTGCAGTGATGTGGTATATGATGAGTATGAAACCAATTGGAATGTTCTGTATAGGACTCCCAGATATTCACCAACCAGAAAACTCAACTCCAGCTCTGGTTGAAGCCACCCAAGAATAGTAAGAATAGATTGGAAGTGCCACTGTTGGACAATATCTGATAAACAAGAATGATCTAATCAATTAGTGAGATGGTGTGCATCATATGGTGATAATTCATGCAGCAGTGGCGAGTCTCTCTGAGCCAACAGATATACTATCAGGTGGCCATAGATCACAGCAGAGGCTAAAATTGCTATGCTGCCCTGGATCAGGAATTGAGTACTTGTACAAGAATTAAAGTCCCTGAGCATGCCTACCATGCTGTACTTTCGACGTTGATAACATCTTTGTCAGATGATGGATGATAGTTTATGAGAGAAAATCCCTGGTCATACATATCTCACCCCCAAGATTCAATGGCACAGTGAAGGAAGAATATCACCCAGATTCCTGCTTGGAATGGTTGGTCTCCAGAACAGGTTACAGAAACCTGATATTTAATTTGGATTGTTAAGCCTAAAACTTAATAGATATATTGAATGAAATACAACTCTGTGATTGCAAGACCCTCAATGTGGAGTTTGTCAAATGTTCAATCTAATTGAAGATTGAGCAATCCATCAGGCTGAATTCAAAGCTTGGGAGAAGTTTTCCTTAGATATCTTGGCCATTTATATGGTTAATCCGCACCAGTTACATGGAAAAGCCAACCTTGCAATGACTTTGTCGGATTGCATAGATATCGACATTCACAAGTTTGTGAGATGATAAGGCACCAGCTTGGTGTGAGACCGTCTTTGGAGTGATATGGTATGAAGTAGTAACATTGCAATGCAAGAACACTAGTGCCTATTGTTTGGGCAGGATGATTACAGACCTCCTATAGTTTTCATGCCACAACATATACTAATGAGGCCTACTACATGATTATGTCAAGGAAGAGAGGAGCAAAATGTTTATTTTGTCTGTGGAGAATTTTATCACTTTTGAATGTGTACCCATACTGTACCAAGCAGCAAAGTATTTAAAGCTTTTGGTTTTGATGGTGCAGCATTAGCAGAAGAGTCAAAAACAGGTGGAGTTGATTGCTGCTACAGTTCCCGGAAATTACAGCAGCCAAAGTTAAACATGACCATTGCCTTGGGGAACTGCAATGGACAGCTTATACTTAACGGTTTGGTGGCCAGCTCACCCTTTAAGTGCTGGATTGGTTTTGGCACTTGCTTGTCAATAGTGCCAGGGTGGGAAATACAGTTACTTTTTCATACAAGAATGGCCAGACATTGGTAAATCTCGTGGTATATCAGATACTTTGAGCAAAACTAGCCAATGCAAACTTCGTTCTAGCAAATGGAGATAAACAGATGTGAATGGAAAGGTGAATCTCCAACTATGTCTAGGAAGTATCACTCACAGAAAAAAGTAGTAGTTATTCAAGACGTTGGTTTTTAGCATTGGCATAACTGAGATAGATGTACTGAGGAGCTTAACTGTCGATTTCACCTGTGCAATAGGTGAACTGATGTATTGTTGGAGAGTTATCTCATTCTGGACAGACTTGGCCTAGGAACAGTGCATTGCACTAATGTATGTTAGAGGAAGTAACAATAGCATGATCTACATAAGTGGTGTTCCATTATATAGCTGAAGTCTACTGTTTCAGTGTCATGAAATGCAGTTGTAGAGCACATACATGAAATAAACTATTTCCTGCCAAGAAAATAAGCAGTATTAGCTTAGGTAGTTACTTATCCAATGAGATATGAAGTCTCATTGTTGTTCTGCATTTATGAACAATGAGATATTCAGATTCCCCACTTTAATGGTTATCTGCATGGTGAGTAAAGTAGAAGTAATGAAGGCTAGAAGAAGGGCCAAGGCTGCATTCATCCTGCTATATTCGAAAGCAAGTTCTTGGTTACCATTCACATCTATGGAATTTCTTGATGTTATCAAGAATAAAGCTAAAATCTCCACAAATCCTGCTAAAATGGAAATAATACAAGATTTACCTCAACCTGAGACCACGCAAGAGGTCCACAATTTCCTTGGTTTTTTATTTTACTATTGATGATTTGTGGTCATCTTCTTCAAGATTGTCACGCCATTATTTTAACTGAAGTGAGGAACGTAAGTAAGCATTCCAGATCCTTAATCATGCTTTAGTTAGAAGTTCCAGCCATGACATATCCATGGTAAAATTGTGGATTCTTGTTAGATACCAATGTGAATGATAGAGGAAGGAATGATCACATGCTGGAAAATAAGCATTACTGCTGGAGTATGATTCAGCCATACAAATTTGTCTGGGCCTCAAACACGGGAATGCCAATTGTTTGTCTCATAACATGGAAAGATCCTGTCAATTTATTAAGTGTCCAGATCATGGACACCGCTTGAACCATTTCTGCCATATCGACAACAAGTCATATAGTAGGAATTCCCATAAATGGATGTATGTCTCATTTAACACTTCAGAAGCTCTAGTTAGAGCAAGTGAAAAACTCAGATCTAGCATGAGCACTCATTGCCATACATCAAGGTAAAAACTGACTAGCTGATATTAAGGTATGTAGTGCAAATATATGTAACATATTCCACTTGTAAAAGCAGTTATGAATGCAGGAAGGCGTGCTGTAATGTTTTTATAAGCAATAAAATCATAGTTTTCAACCTGTGTTCCATCTAGTGGTCCCCAAACGTTTAATGCACGAAATTCTCTAGACTTTGCATAACTAAAAGACTAGAGAGTACCATTTGCTACCCACAGTTGTGCTAGCATTAAACAGCACTTCTACTTACGACATTTGTTTTGAGATGTTCAGCATTGATGTCGAAACTATGCAGTTTATGCCACCCAGAGAAAAATGTGGCCTAAACATGGTAAATTCTACAGAGCATTGTTGATTCTTCCCGCAATAATAGCCGTAAAAATCCCTAATCCACTCCCAGAGATGACAAAAAGCTATTTGTATATACTAGTGGCCATCGACTTATTCTTGAAATAAGCCAAGGCTTATTGATTGGTCGATATGTTGGCCCAGTTCATGTCTGATGCATTGGTGGAGCACTAGATAGATAGCTTGGTTCAGAATACCCGAAGAGGTTCAAATTAATCAGGGAGTTAAGTTCAACAGCTAACTATTGTCTGAATCGTGTAAAGTGTTAGGTATGGTAAAGATGTGCACTTTCGCTTTTAATCCCAACTCTGATGGTATATTAGAATATAAAATACAGACTATCAAGTGTATGCTTGCTGACTATATTAATCCCATCCAAACTGGCAAGGATGAATTGCCATGCATAATTATGATGTACTGTGTACGTGAACAGAGATCAACAGGCCGCTAAATTAACACGTTCCTGTTTTGGTGGGATGTCTTGCTCCTTTTAGACGTGATATGTGTTTTTTTCCTGCGTGTGGATGTCCTACAATGTCTCTTTTAATTGATTTTTATGAGTTCGAACGAGAACAGTTAGAAAAGTTTGCCATATAACAGAAAAGGTGTTATGATAAAAAGTGTATGAATGGATGTACTAATGCAGAGACTGGGTGTGGCTTTCATATGTACCAGTGGCATGAAAGCTGCTCAGTATTGGCTGGACTTTACCTTATTGTATCCTCTGATAAGTCAACCCATTAATGTAGAATTTACAGTAGTTGACCAGCTGCATCTGTATGTTACCAATGTACCTATAGTGAAGTGACTTAACCAGGAATAAGAGGATAAGAGTGAAAAACCAGAAAACTAAATCGTTGCTTTATTTCACACCTATCTTGAAAATGACGAGGAAAGATTTGAGAATAGTTATCTGGCTGTTCTCAACAAGCCAAACAAAGAACAGGCAGATATCAATACGAGAAAGAACTCTGATTCACTGTTTGGTTGAACCACTGATGAGGCCCTTCCAATCAGCATGGCTTGGATTAACCACAATCCACGTTGCTAGTGCAATACTTTTGTTGAAAAAAAAATCAATGACTGAAATAAAGTGGTGGTACTTATTTCCCAAGCTATCAAGCGATATTCTTAGTGCAATTTATGGAGTACACTTTGTATTTCCAGTGGATTATTACAAAGCTAGGATAGTTGGTTCAGTAGATGTAATGCTTAGTGCATCAACAGTTTTCATAACCCTTTATTTTCAAGCTATCTGGTAGTACATATTGTATGATTAACATTCGATTATCTAGAGTTAAGATAGTTTGTTGATTGTAAGACTGGTTGGACCAAAATGACTTTGTGAATCTTACTTTTCGAGCTATCAAGCACAATTTCACAATAAGAGATATCTGTAAAATATTGGATAATAGCTGTTCGATTCACACATTTAGGATGCTTGGTGTTAGTAGATGTAATACCTAAACCATAAACAGTTTGCAAAAATGAAGATGATGACTAGAAGCTGAAAGAGCTTTTTAATCCTTGCCTTTCAAGTTACGGAGTGATTTTAAGGTGAAATGTCAACCAACATTTCATGAGAATAATTCGTCTAATCTATCTGACTTGCGGGAGTTATGTGGAGTATATCACAAGGTGCTTACTGAAATCTCTACTATACACCTGAAGAGTGTAAATAGCTACTCCAAGTGCAGTGATGGAGTTGTATTTCTTTTGAGTGTGTACTGATATACATATATGTTGCAGTGCAGTAACAACAAAAATTTTAATCAGGACCGATCTTAGTTTGGCTGAATTCTGCCAGTGATTAGTATGTTTTAATGCCTTAAAAAATTATGACAGTACACTATGGGACTGCAGCTACTGAGTTGTAGCTTTGGAAAGTAACCAAAAACTGCAAAATTGAAGACCGATATAAGGAAAGTCAATATTTCCAGGACTCTTTAGTGAAGACTGAGCTCACATGGCTAAACTCAAGACTCCTGCAATAGTATCCGTGTATAATTCACTTACGTTGTCGTGTGAATTACCGAAGTTGTATCCCGAACTTTCAATAATCGTCTGCTTTTTGTACTTACAATAATCGTCTGCCTTTTGTCAAAGTCCACACAGGCAGGTTTAATTAATTTAGAACACCGTTTGATGAGACAAATTATTATCCTTATCTCTTTCAAAACTGTTAATCTCACTCTAACATATCAACCATTAGGCCATTCACTCCCACAATGGTTAACTTCTCTTTCACGTGACTTTACTTTTATTCTGTTTCCACTCGTCTGGTCGCAGCTATTTATATGTCTATCACTTTGGCATTCTAGAAATCTCCATAGCCTCGACATCAATGAATTACAAACACAAAATAAATAAATAATACTACATACACTATCTGACAATGTTATATTATACACCTACAAATGTACTTTGTATAATGAGACAGGTTCTATGGACATCATGAACAATTTATTAGAACAGCAAACAATTTTATCAGACACCTGTAGAAAGATGTGTAAATCAGCATTACATCTATCACAACAAAAACTTACCAAAACATATGTAATGACAAGATATAACATCAAATTATTATAAATAGTGTCTGTAACCTCATATCAGTGCATATTAAATATTCAGTACTTAATTGCTCCTCCTTGTACTATAATAGCCTCCACAAGGCTATGTAGCATGCTGTCAGTGTGATTTCATCCCAATTTGTCACTAGGAGGTGCTTTAAGTTAGTTACAATAGCTGGTTTAGCGTCATGGTTATCAATTTTCCAGACCAGTTCTGCCCAACAATTCTCAATGGGATTACAATCTGGAGACTTTGCTGGCCGTGGCAATCTTGTAACATCCCCCTGATCAAGTTGATCCTGTACAATATGCAAAATGTGGGCAGTGGCATTGTCATCCTGGAATATAAAGTTATTGCCAAACGTTTTCCTAGCATATGGCAAAAATAAGCTTTCTATGTGAAGCCTGTAGGAGGCGCTTTTGATTTTTCCCTGGAGGATATGAAGAGCAGTTTTCCAACATGATGAATAGTTGCCCAAACATGTATTGCACCACTCCCTATGTGTTCCCTGTGGGAAAGACAGTCTTCCCTCATCTGTTCTCCAGGCAATGAACGAACATAAATCTTACCACCCAACCTTAACAAGCCAGAAACAGGACTCATCTGACAAGAAGACATGTCGCTTGTGTCCTTGGGGTAAGTTGGCATGCTGTCTTGCCCAAGCAACATGGTGACGGCAGTGAATTATAGTTAATATCAGTTTGCAGGAAGCTTTTCATGCAAATTAATATGGTTTGGTCAGTCTCCTATGCACTGTTCTTCTGAATACCATGGAATGAATGTGTTCATGCCATTCCTGTCATAAGGTGTTGCAAGACTTCTTTCAATTTTGACATGTTAACCTGATCAAAACACTGTCATCTGGGGCAGTAGATTTTCGGTGTCTACCAGTAAACTTCCTTGGAACAACATTTCCTGTAGTCCGATGACGTTTCAGGATTCTGGATACAGTACACTGGGAGTACCCTACTGTTCTGGCAATATCCATTTACTTCATAACATTTCTGGACAGTCGAACAATTTGACACCCTATAACTTCTGACACAAAAAAAATTATACCAGAAGATTCGAATCCCCGTCACACCAAACATGCTCGCCCTTTCAGTCGTGTGTGTGTGTGGGGTGGGGGGGGGGGTTATAGGGGGGGTTATAATGTCA
>NW_013666842.1:173688-212355 GCF_000517525.1 Limulus polyphemus | reverse complement strand
GTTTGTTTGAAATTAAGCACTAAAGCTACACAATGTACTATTTGTGCTCTGCCCACCACGGGTACCAAAACCCAGTTTCTAGCATTGTAAATCCGCAGACATACCGCTGTGCTACTGGGGGGGGGGCATTCATTTCATGTCTTATTGTAAAAGGTTTACTTGATTTTTTTCTGAGTGTGTACTGTATTATAGTTATTGAGAAAACCTATTAGATGTTTTGCCAGATTTTGTTATATTTAAAATACCTATGTGACTGGGCATACATTTAGTTCTTTTATTTAGCATAATTTTATATTTGTAATTGTACTACTATTTTTATTATGTTTGGTTATGTCACTAATGAAGGATTTGTTTATTTTGTTAAAATTAATTGTTTTACTTAGTATACTTGTTGTCTTATATTTTTCAATGTATATATGGCACATAAATATACCATGCATTTCTATCTTTTTGTATTGATATGGTACTAGCTGCAACCCACATTACATTTGCGGGCGTTTTCATGCCCATTTGCAAGATAGGAGTATGAAACAGATAGGAGTGTTCAATGTATGACACAGTTTTACGAGTTGAACAAATAAACTCTCAAAAACGAAGAATATAACCCGTAGTAAAAAAAAAAAAATTGTTAATTGATGTTTATAGCAGTCTGTGAAACGAACCAAAGCTAAATTACAGAAAAGTACAGTAAATATAAAGTTGTAATGATGGCAAACTTACTGCATGTGCAGAAACGTCCAAACGTGTGTTCACAAAGTGATAAAGATATGATTTGAACTATCTGTGCATTACGTATTTTAATATGTCGAGAAAGCCCATAGTAATTACAGTTAGTGTAATGTTCAATGTTTTTAGGAAATTACACGCGGGTTAATGTTGTTTGTGTGAAATACTTTGCAAATATAAACAACTAAAGTTGAAATTGAAGTCAGTCATCAAAGGATGACAACGGTATTGTGTCATTGTGTAGCATACTCATTCCATTAAAAAGTTTGACTAAGGAAAAAACTGGTAAGACGATTCTGAATGGAATAGACAATAAACAGACTGGACTTCTGAACAAAGGCCTTTCTAACGATATGAGATTTGTAGCATTTGATTGAGAAAGTTGTGATAAAAGTTCTAGACAGAGGGAAGTAAAAGTATTGTTTATATAGATATTCAAGTGAACTGAATATATGTTTGATCTATTCGACAAAATTGCTAACTAACAGGTGATTTGTTCCAAGTGTGACTAAAAGTATTACTTGAGTTCATGTAAGATGGAATAACAAGACTAAACAAAAGTAATACACAAAATGAATAATCTTTATTAATACACTAAACACAAATACGGTATATGTACTTGCAGACAATTTACTTTGGATAATTTCTCTAGATGTCTTTTCTTAGATTGACTTGGTCAAGACCAAGTTCTAGACTAGAATGATTAGTTGAAGGAAAAATTCAGACTAACCTAATGCCAGATTTCTAAGTTTTGACGAAACTTCACATTTACTACGAGTGACATACAATAACCATATGATTAGTCATTCACATTACAACATAGATGGAGCTGTCATCTCTAGACATCACCTGAATAACCAACAACTGGAGGACACTGCTGTCAACATTTTAAAACAACATAATATTAAGCAATGTTCTCCATGATGTTAACGTGTATTTCCTACTTTAAGGACAATAAAGGAACAAAGGTAACTTAAAACAAGGTCAAGTTAAAGATCTCGACCCCGTGTTATGTGAAACTTGCACATATGCATAACAAAACAGACATTTCAAATAAATATTATAGCACTACAGGAAGATAGGAGCGTCACTACTGTCCCAGATCTACCCAAATCTCTGCCATTAATAATATAAAAAACATAAGTGGTGCTACAGTGGGGAAATAATACATGCACTACCGGGGGAAAAGGGTGGGTCTTGCATCAATGGCACTTAGATTGTTACCATTTGAATAAAAATATTAAGAACTGCAAAGTGATAGCATATAATGTTTGGCTTCATGTTCCAAAACATATGCAGAATGCCAAAGAGACCCTTTATAAGATCTCATCCTATCTTCGTCTTCCCTACCTTTGGCTTGTAACAAGTTGACAATTAACAAAATATTTAACTCAGATAAACTTCAAATTCACGCTGTTCCAGAATTACGTTAATCCTTTCTGATTTCCCAATACACTCAAAAGTCACTCAGACGTCACAACCCTTTAACAAAGACATAAAAATACCATTGAACAATGACTTCAGTGTTATTATTAAAAACTCTTTAACACAGATACTTGCAAAAATGTACCTTTAACACAGAACACAAGTACACACAGAAGCAAAATAGGCCCTTTAACAATGAAGATTTACAAAAATATTGGATTCAGTTTAAAATTAATATGCCTTTTAAGAAAGATAGTGTATTTTAATTATCTCCCCATGATAATTGAAAATAAAACTTACTTGTTTGTAACTCTTTTCTACATACAGACAATGCAAAACCAAAACTTATTAAATACAGGTACATTGGCATAGTAAATAAAGTCAGTACACCAAATAAAAAAGTAAACTTACCAAACCATACTCTAATGAATACAAATCAAAGCGAAATATAAACAAATCAGCACAGGCCCCCTGACACAAGTGTGTTAGTGGATTTTGACTGATCTGTTGACTGCTCCATCATTCTGCCTGGCGAGTGCTGGGGTTATATTCTGCTTCAACTGAAGCATCCAACTTCAAGAGACTCCAATATCAGCCAAATGGTCAACTTGGTGAGGTTCCGAACCTAAAATGCGTTGGCTAGCAATACATCTTCATCCATGGGTGAAAGTTCGGGCCTGATCCATGTCTTTAGCCTAGTTGAGAAGTCTAGTTCCTCGCAAAACAGAAAATCCCAGTCATCAAAGTGGCTTGTCATAACTGAATCATTTACGTTTTTGGCACACGCACACACACACACAAATGGAAATGTCACTGTTTGATAACAAGGTAGACAATTTAGTCCAGAATTTGACCTTAAATAGCAAAGCTCCAGAGTCAGAATGCAATGTCAGTGAAAACTAGTTGACATATTATTGCCATTGTTAGTGGTTTATTGGACCATCAGAGCTAAAGCCCATCTCTATATTCTGTATTTCCTGATCTTATTTATCTCAAATAGTCAAATGTGTACTCCCAGCTCTTTCTTTCTTATCTTAAAGGGTATAGTGAAATAAGACAGTTCTTCATCTTCACGTGACCTAACAACCTTCTCTTCTCACACTAGGCTAAGGCAGTTCACTAGAGATTCATCAGTCATGTACAGATGCAGTTTATTAACATGTACAACATATTTGCTTGTGGTCTTTGAGTGCTATAACATATAAATTAATGGACTGACACTTCCTCTCCCACATGCATTCGAGCAGTCTACTGTTCCTTGGGTCCATTTGGGTAAAATTGAATAACTATATCACAGAACATCAGTTCATTTGTTGCACAGGCGAAACTTACTGATAAGCTCTGCAATACTACACTTCAATAATGCTGATCTCAGAACTAAGGTTTGTGACAACTACCTCTCTTCTATAAGTGAACCCTCTTAGACAAAGTTGGAACATAACCTCTCCATTCAAATCTAGTTTATCTCAGCAGAACAGATTTCGTGTTGATAGGCTCGAGTAGTGGTTTTGTTTGGAGTGTCTAATATACCAAAAGATATACCAGTTTTCTGGCTGCTTCTCTATCAAACATGAATTCTATCTCTTACCCTTGTACTCTAACAAGGATGCACCAAGACTCAACCAGCTTTGAAAAAGCTTAGCTGTCTACCAAACTTTTCATTGCAAGTTGTTTATTGTACTCTTACAAGTTGGTGGCCAGATAGACCCTGCTGGGGATCCTCTAGTTTCAAAGAACTACAGTTACAGAATTCACTGCACACTGTTCACTCTCTTGAATCTATTTTACCATCAGTCAAAACTGATAGCTTTTTCTAGCTTGTTGCTTGACAAGACAAGGACAGTTCACTCAGAAGTGGTCCAATGTTCCACAGGCAAAATATGTGATTTGCTTTTCCTATTTAGGAAAGTATCCAGAGGGATATCAGCAGCATGTGTTGCTGAATATTCCCCACGGGAATATCAGGATACTTCTGCCTATTTATTAGATGCCAGTGTAAATGCATCACAAAACCGGGATGTATGAGTGGTTGGTTACTCCTCGACTGCGTTCTAACCTGATTTGATGTGTATGCCAGGATAGGATGGCATGTCCAAGGTGAAGTCGCTGCTGCTGCTGCTGCTACCTGATTTGATGTGTTTGCCAGGATAGGATGGCATGTCCAAGGTGAAGTCGCTGCTGCTGCTGCTGCTAGAGACTTCTTCTTCTCCTGTAATTGCCTTGAAGGCACTACTTCATACCATATTGTGACATAGACAGTGTCAATAAGGATGGGAAAGTCCGTTACACTCGACTGATGCTGCATCATCTCACCAGGTAGCCCTTCCACAAATTTGTTTATGAGGATATCTTCGCTATTTACTAAGGCCATTGCAATGTAAGCTTTACTGTGCAAATTTTGTAGATCATCTGCATAAGTAGCCAAGTTTTCAGCGACATCCCTCCTCTGTGCTTTGAAATAAGCCCCATAGACTGCTTTGTTCTCCACTGTGTTAAACCTCTGGTATAACTATGCTATGAATGTTTAACACTCACAGAGTTGCTCCTCGTCCAAATACCTGATGAAATCTAGGGCCATACCAACAATACTCAGAACTAGGCATTGAACATTTGTTATATAACCACCTTTCTCTTTAGTGGCAAAACTCTTCTTATTGGTCGAGAGTACTTTTACTTTGAAAATATGCCATTATTTCAGTAAAGCACAACTTTAGTCTCATTTAAATTAAAGAGATATGTTCATTAGTAAAGACAGAAAACTTCACAATAAATCCTATGGTCATGACACTAAAATGTCTCCTTCCTACCTGTTATGTTGTATTATCAGGTGTTACTGATTTTCGCATGGTTATTAGATAGGTTATTTTATAATGAGAGGATTGATAAGGAAAGTTGTGAAGTAAATGTATATTTAAATAAACAGCTCCATGTGTTGTAAATTAACACACAATCATTATTATATTGTAAAGTAAAAGATAATCGTTATTATATTGCAAAGCAAAAACACATTATGCATATTTGCGTACACACCAGACTTCCGGCTTCTACAAGATTGGTAAATAAACCAACAGCTTTCTTCTCTCAAAACATTTTTCCAATGAGTTGCTTACTGTGTTGACCAAATAGAACTGATGTGAATCCAAAGCTGCACTAGTAAGAAACGCCGGATTTACCCTTAGTGACACACACACATTACCATGTGATTAGTCATTCTCTTACAACATAGTAAAAGCATTAACCTCTAGATATTTACTCAGCCAGCCAGTGAAGGACATCATTGTTTTTACTCATTCTACACGATGTGTAAATTTGCAACAATATTCTTGTGGGCAAAGTACAAAATATCTGTTAAACAACATCAAAGGATCAAAGGTGACCATAACAAAACAAACTCAGTGGTTTTCTGGGCCACGTGGTTATTCAAAACTGCTTAGAATCATACCAACTAAAAACTAAAAAAATGCTATGTTAACAAAATAAGGTAGAAAACATAGTGTGTCTAAATACGACACAAGTTCAGATTCTGTATCTGAAAAATGCACTGATTAATTCTTAACTAACTAACAAACTCGCTAGCTCAATATAAACCCACCTTTTATATATGAGTTGTTTTTTTTCTAAACTTTGAAGAAAGTTCCAACCTGATAACGCACACTTAACCTAACTCTAGCCTAACTTGTTTTAATATATGACTTAAATTGGTTCTTAAACTTTGGAGAAAGTTTTAGCTCAATAACTCACACCAAGCTCGATTTTTATGTACTGTTCAAATAATCTATTAACTTTTGAAAAAGTTCCAACTCAATAATTCGTACCATTGGTTTAGCCTAACTCGATTTTTGCATATGGCTGAAATTGTTTTTAAACATTGAAGAAAGTTTCACTTTCAGCTCAGTAATTAACACCTAACTCTAGTCTATTTCTATGTGTACTCAAATTATTTCCTACGCTTTACGTACAGTTTCATATATTAACGGCACTCCTATCAGATTAGGTTAAACTTCCTTCTGATTTTCCAGCTAAAAACAATACAGATTTTTAGAATTGTCTGTTTTAATAACATGGGCTACAACTCCCAGCCGTCTTCGGCAGTACAACTACTACAAGAAAGAAATTTTCTAAATAACAAAAATTAACTAATTTCTTGACCAGTTATCCAAACAGATTTAAATATTTACAAATACTAAAATACTTATGGCCTGGCTATCCCTTATTTTCTGTTAAGAGGTTACTTTTTTCTTTAATTCTGAAATGCTCATAGAATTACAAATGTCACTGTTGATGATATTTAACACCCTTGACGATGGTGAAATGATGTCATTTCCGGTTGGAAAGTGACGTACTATTAACAGTCCTCTTCGAGGACATGTGCACCAGTTAAATGAGTTTGAGATTATATAAACCAACGAATCTATCTGGGTTTTAGTTGGCAAGTTTAATTAAACAGTCCAACCAGTCCTTGAAAAGCCCAAGCTTCTTTTGCTTGTACAGGTAGAGGAATTAAGCACGACCTACGTTCACTCAAGTGGAAACAGCTGAATTAGGCAATCAACGTTATTATAGAGCTAACGAGCTTTTGTACTACATACTGCGAACGTTCGTTGTGATTGTGAATGCTCATGTATTTTTCGGTTTTACCAGCGCTGCTTGTCCTCATTTTGACCGGAATTTACGCTGATGACGAGGCTATTGTGTTCCCAGAATCAAATAACAGAACTTACATAGATTTGAACAAAATACAAGTAAGCTTTTTTTTATTTTTTCACTATTTTAACACAACTTATCTCTTTGGGAACTGACATAAAAACAACCGTTCCACCTACAGTTGAAACAAAATCACTTAGAATGTATTAATATACGTAATATGTATACACATATATATATATAGTTTCATTACTTTAAAATATATTGGTTCCATGTACGTAATATATATAGTATATAGTTTCATTGCATTAAAATGTATTATTCCAGTATACGTTATGTATATATATATATATTCATCACTTTAAAATTAGTTATATTAGTATATAGTATTAGTTCGATATACGTAATATATATAATTTTATAAAACAAAGCAAATTTTTATGGATTACTAACGATTAAGGCCCGGCATGTCCAGGTGGTTAGGGCACCTCGACTCGCAATCTGCGGGTCGCGGGTTCGAATCCCCGTCCCACCAAACATGCTCGCCCTTTCAGCCGTGGGGGCGTTATAATGTAACGGTCAATCCCACTATTCGTTGCTAAAAGTGTAGCCCAAGAGTTGGTGGTGGGTGGTGATGACTAGCTGCCTTCCCTCTAGTCTTACACAGCTAAATTAGGGACGGCTAGCACAGATAGCCCTCGTGTAGCTTTGCGCGAAATCCATAACAAGCAAATTAACGATTGTGTATCCTGGTGGATCAGCGGTAAGTTTAAGTTTTTACAACACTAAACTGTGGGGTTCGATTCGCCGAACAACAACGAAAATAAATAAATACTTCACCATACGTAAAACAGTATAACAATTTAATATTGTTCTAACCAGTAACCTTCTGAGGATAATACATCCAACCTTACTGATTGGTAAAGTTTGTAAAACATTATGTTCGTAGGAACCTTCTAAAAATAACACAATCAAATTAAGTAATAGATAAAGTTGCTAAAACACTATATTCTAGCAAAAGCTGGTAAAACACTGTGCAGCCTTGTTAGGATAACACCCTCATCATAACTGTTTGTTTGTTTTTAATAATGCACAAAGCTGCACAAGGGCTATCTGTGCTCTGCCCGCCACGGGTATCGAAACCTGGTTTCTAGCGTTGTAAGTCCGCAGACATACCGCTGTGCCACTGGGGGGCCATCATAACTGTTGGATAGCGTAGGTAAAATACAGCCAACACAATTCGTTGATAAATTGAAGAAACACTGTATCCTGAGCAGTAACCTTCTCAGGGTATCACAACAAATCTACCTTCTGGATAAAGTTGGTAACAATATTCTG
This sequence comes from Limulus polyphemus, assembly GCF_000517525.1. Lineage (NCBI taxonomy): Eukaryota > Metazoa > Arthropoda > Merostomata > Xiphosura > Limulidae > Limulus > Limulus polyphemus. Next base: position 204,222 of record NW_013666842.1, on the reverse strand, counting down.
ACCAGTAACCTTTCTAGAATACACATTTAACCTTACTGATTGATAGTTCGTAAAACATAAAGACTATGATCTGAACAACATTCTTAGGATAACACAGCCAACATAACTGACTGATAAAGTTGCTAAAACATCGTATTCTAAGCAACTTTCTCAGGATAACACACCCAACCTACCTTTTTGGTCATGCTGGCACTACACTATGTTCTGAGCACCCTTCACTTGATAACCCAGCCAAAATAACTGATAGAAAAAATTGGCAAAACACTATGTTCTTACCAATCTTCTCAGGATAAAACAGCCAACGTAACTGATGGATAAAGTTCATAAATACACTGGGTTCAAAGCAATAAGCTTTGCAAGATCATATAGTCAACAGAAATGATAATGAAGATGGCAAAACACTTTGCTCTTATCATTAACCCTATCAGGATAACATAGCCAACATATCTGTAGGATAAATTTAGTAAAGCCCACCATTTTCTGAGCAGTAACATTTTCAAGATAATACAGACAACATAATTGATGAATAAAACTAGTAAAACACTGTGTTCAAAGTAATACCATTCTTAGACAATATAGCCTCCATATCTGTTAGATAAAGTTGGTAAAACTCTGCGTTCTGAATGACAATAACATACACATTCTTGTAGATGGATAATATTGGTAAAACACATCGTTTTAAGCACTAATCTTCTTAAGATAACACAGACATCATAACTAATGGATTAAGCTCGTAAGATCATTGATCTAAGAAGTAATATTCTAAGAATAACACAATAATCAGAATGTGTATATAGAATTCCTAAAACTCTGCTTTATGTGCACCAACTTGTCTTGATAGCATACCGAACCTTACTGATGGATAATGTTGATTAAATACCGTGTCTGAGCAGTAACTTTCTCAGGATAATAAGCCAACAAAACTGATGGATAAATTTGGTAAAAAGACATTGTTCTGAGCAGCTTTTCAGAATAAAACAGCCAACAGGACTTTTGGATAAAGCGGATAAAACACTTTCTACTGAACAATCTCAAGATGATAACAGAGAAAATTATGCTTTTTATAAAGTTGGTAAAACTCTGTGTTCTGAATAACGTTCAAAGTACGATACAATCTATTACTTCTGAAACTGACATTATATAATCTTTAACAATGCCATACAAATTTTAACATTTGCAGAACCATAAGTAACTGTTTTAGATTTCTAACATGTATTAATTTCAGTTATCTTCGATTAATTTTATAGTCGCTCTGGCATCTGCATATTATCTATGATATCCACAATGGATGAAATTCTCTAATCTCTCATCATGTGGGCGTTGGATAAATGTCAAGGATGGAATACGGCCAGGAACAGTTCGTTTAGACTTCGGTTAAATTCAACAATAGTTTATGGCCAGGAACAGTTTAATTAGACATCAGATGAAATTAAATTATACATTGTGGTCTGTACCTAATTGTTCTTGTAAACGTCATATAAACTTAAACAGTATGATCAATACGGTCACTAACTAACATGTAGACATTGGATAAACTTCAACAAGACGATACAGATAGTAGACATCGGATACGATTCGACAATAGGATAAGACCAGTAAATGTTCACGTAGACGTCAGATAACCTTGAAAAATAGGCCACAGCCAGAAACTGGTCGTGTAGACATCGGATAAAATTCGATTATAAGGCGTAAAACTTTCTAAGAAATATAAAATGCGAATTAGGCTAGAATATATGATGACTTATTTTTTTAGTCTTTTAGTATGCTACATTGAGTTTCAAGTAGTGAATTATTAAACTGAATTTCTTAGTCAGTTAGTTAGTTCAGTTTTGGAATATTAAGTTAGTGTTCTCGGCGAAGTAATAAGAGATAAATCGTAGGTTATGTAGAGCGGGAGTAATTATTAAATGAAATTGTTTTGTTAGCGACTACTTTCAAATTAGTCCTTTCAGCGAAAACTTGTTAAACTAAGATGTATTGATTGTAATCGAAGAAGTAAAACGATTTCGTTATCAGTAAGTGGACTGCAATTTACATTATTGTTTTTACTAAATAATTCCTAAGAACCCACCCAATAATAGAAACATTTCAACACTGTTCTCAAGAGTTGCATTATTTTGCTTAAAATAAAATAGAATTCTGATGGCCTGGTATTTAGGACATTCAATTCGCAATCTGCGGGTTCAAATCCCTTCACCAAACATGCTCATCCTTTTAGCCGTTGGGGCATTATAATGCGGTGATCAATCCCACTAGTCATTGGCAAAGGAGTAGCCCAAGAGTTGACAGTGAGTAGTATTGACTAGTTGCCTTCTTTGTAGTCTACACTAAACAGTCTTTTATATCATGACAATAGTTATAAAACTTTTTAACAACTCAATATAACACAGAGCAAGCCACCAGTGCTTATAATACTATAGGCAAATATGACAAGGGCTTCTTTTTCACTGATCTGTAGCTATAACATTGAGAGTTAGCAAACACATACATATGTCACCTATCAAACAAACATTCACGTTAAACTGTAGTTATAACATTTAGAGCTGGAAACGTTCACATAAAACTACCGTTATGACAATTAGATCTGACAAACATTCTAATCAAACTTTAGTATGACAGCTAAAGATAGACATTCACGTTAAACTGTAGCTATAATATCTAGAGCTGAAAACATTCACATAAAACTACCGTTATGACAATTAGATCTGACAAACATTCTAATCAATCTTTAGTATGACAGCTAAAGATAGACATTCACGTTAAACTGTAGCTATAATATCTAGAGCTGAAAACATTCACATAAAACTACCGTTATGACAATTAGATCTGACAAACATTCTAATCAAACTTTAGTATGACAGCGAAAGATAGACATTCACGTTAAACTCTAGTTATAACATTACAAGCATTATAATAGAACTTTAGTTAAGACTAAAGACAACAGCTATCAACATTATTGTTCTAAATTTTATCTTAGTTCGCTACAATGTGTTTTGATGAATACAAAGATTATATTGTTTCACTACAATGTGAGTTGAATGTTACAAATTGTATTTTGTTCCAGTAAAACACAAGTTGATTGTTCAAATTATATTTTGCTCCACTAGAATGTGACTTCATTGCAACAAACTTATCTTGTTTCAGTAGAATCTGAGCTTATTGCTACCGATTTGATTTTGTTCCCGAAGAATCTGAGTTTATTGCCTTTAATTTGATTTTGACTGTACTAGAAAATAAACGGTGTTTGAGCGGAAATGAATTATTTAATACGTAATGAAGACCGATCACTGAAATAAATATTACTCATATATTTTACTATATGATGACTATATTTACGTAATTACTAATAATTAACCAGAATAATTTCAAGTACTGATTTTAAAGTATTATATTTAAACTTTTATGTACTTGAGCTTATACAGCAATTTTAAAACGTAAGAAAAAAACACAAATATTTTTAATGATGAATAAAAATTTCAGCTCAGAAAAGAAACATAAATTTTGTTCCAGAATTGTAAAAATTTATAAAATATTATATCGCTAATAGTTTACTTGAAATTCGAACAAACATTCCACGTGTTTTTGATAGTCAAAATGCCTGTTTTCTCATAGAAAGATCTTTCTAATATACACTACAAAACACATTTTTATAACACTGAGCACCAGGTATTATATAAACATTTGCGAATCCATGGTTCGCGTCCCGTTACTAAAACAAATTCGCGCTCCATTTTCTGGAGTCATTGGTACTGCTTAAGAATGACGATCAGTTCCCTCTATTCAATTATTGTATCCCAAAACATGGTGGCGTGTCCTGCTTACTAGCCTCCTTCCTTAAGCCTTATCAGTTCAAAATTAGGTACGGTTAGTGCACATAGCCTTTCTATCGCTTTGTGCAAATATATATCTATATATATATATATATATTTAGATATATAAGCACGAATGTCTCTCTATCTCTCTTTTACTGTGAGTCTGTTCCTTATGCACAGCCACATCTTTAAAACTACAAACTCGGAATACTGATACAACTTTGAGCGGAAAGTACCATGGGCTTTATGGCTGCGGCTTCAGAGGCCGTTTTGAGGCCACAAATTCAGACCAAAGTGACCAATATAGCAATTTTTGGCAAACATAGCGACAAATCGGTCTCAGCTTAAAAAGGCCGAATTTTCTTGTAATGTGTGATCAAGAGGACTATTATATATGTTTCCTCTCTGTGTTAGAACTTCTCTTAACCATTCTATCCATGATCAACTGTGTGTTTAAACGATTTAAAAACTTCGTATAGCCTTCATTTGTGCTCTTTCCCTCTTTCTTTCTTTCTTCTACACATAAACGCTTATTCTCTAACTCCCCTAGCTGAAAAAGATTAGTACTTTCTCTCGAACATACGCGCACACACACACTCTCTCAACTAAATAGGCTTGCTTCAGCCATATATTTTGCTTTGCTTCATGTGCTCTCAAGAATCAGAAGTACGATGACTTTACAAAATCGTTTGGTATCGGCAAATATTCATTTATGTTATGTTGCAGCGAGAAGAGAATAAATCAATTATTCATTTATTGGAACGATAATAAAGTCAGAATACGCTGTAAACGACACTTGACCAACAGCAAAAAATCAGGACATCAAAAGGTAGGAAATTTTGTTTTGGAAACTTGCTTTGATTAAAAAAGCTTTAGCAAATTATTATTATATTTTCACTAATCATTATTTTTTATTGATTTAATCAAAACAATTCAGGGTAATGAAAACCACTTTCGTCCTAACAACGCCGGATACTCTACTAGTATTAAATGAATGAATAACGAAATAGTGAACACTTTCATTAGATTTATTTATTTATCCACAAAATCGGATCAACTTCTACCAAATAGTAGTCGAGAAAAAAGATTTTATTTCTTTCAGATATTCAGGAAAACCTACTCAAGGTTTAGCTGCGTTAGCTAAGCCTAATTTTAAACTTACAGACTATAGGGGAGGTGGCTAGTTAGTCAACAAGTACCCATAATTAACTACTTGACTACTCTGATTGAAAAACAGTGATTTTGACTGGCTGTTATTATTATTATTAATATTGAACGAAATGCTCTCTTAAATCTAGATACTGGATTGGTAATATTGAAAACTTCTCAGGAATATTAAAGGAAATTCTTCCAAGTAAGTTCAAGGACAAAGACAGTCCAATACACAGGATGCAATACTTTCATGAGATAAAGAAAGTTGCCTTCACGCTCCACTTTTATTCGTCACGTGTTCCCATGATGTCTTTAAACTTCCTAATCCTAGTTCATTTTCCAACAGGATCGCCTCAGTATTTTCATTTTGGGTTCTTTAATTATGTATTTTCATATCTACAAAGCAATATCAGAGTTCTCTTTCCAGGATTGCGTTGTCATAGAAGATGCATAAAAGCAAGTACTTCGTTCAGCAAGGACGTTGTCTGTTTTGTAATTATGGGCCAGATCTTGCTCTTGGTGATCCCAGTAAATAAGTAGCAGAGATGATTATTTCATTTTTGTTTGTTCTAAAGGATTGTGGACATACCCAGTTGGATATGTTCTGGCTGACAATACAAGTTCTATAAATTTAACCTGTCTTATTCAATAGCACCATAAGAACATGGCATCACTTCTGCCAACTCTGAATCCTTGTGCCACTTAGGTTGATAATTACTAATAGTCAGGACCTGAAAGGTGTATATTCATACACATCTACGAGTAAGTTTTTACTTTATGCATGATGCATGCCATGTGTTGAAATGTGCATGAATTCTCATGCTGAGGACAGGCTGGCTTTGCTAGCGTGTGTTCGCAGTACGATGACTTTACAAAAACGTTTGGTAATAGCAAATTTTCATTTACATTATATTGCAGCGAGAAGAGAATAAATCAATTTTTCATTAAATGTAACTGTAATAAAGTTACGATACCCTGCAAACGGTACTTTACCACTCAGAAGAAATCAGGACACAAAAAGGTAGAGAATTTTGTTTGGGACTTTACTTCTGAGTGGTACTTTACCACTCAGAAGAAATCAGGACACCAAAAGGTAGAGAATTTTGTTTGGGACTTTACTTCTGAGTGGTACTTTACCACTCAGAAGAAATCAGGACACAAAAAGGTAGAGAATTTTGTTTGGGAAACTTGAAATGTGATGTAAAGCACATACATGTACCCGGTTCTGTTATGATTAAAATAGTTTTAGCAAACTTTTATTTTTTCGCACATAGTTATTTTTATTGATTTATATCAAACCATTTAGTTAGGTAAAGAAATCATTTTGATTTGTTTGCAAAAAAAAATCACGATTAATATGGTTGATTTAAACAAAACAACTCAAGATATTTAAAGCCATTTTCATCGGAGCAACGTCATGTACTCTGCTAGTATAAAATCAATAGAAAACTGTTCTTAAGAGGGAGTGTGACTTTTTACTTGTTTTTCATGAAAACATAGAACATTTTAACTATGTTAAGTTTGACGATTTTATTAAGATAATCTAAAACTGGAAGTTGTATGAAGATTTTCCCACTTTCAACGTGCATCAAGCTTACTGAACGCTCTCTTAACAGAGAAGCTGTTTCTTAACACTTTTTAACAGGAAGTTCCTTGTACACTAACGTCGCTCATAGATAGACCGGTTTTACGAAACATCTTGCAACACTCTTCAAGCATTAACTTGATGCATCAATAGAAATACAACAAAGCGGTAGCTGTGGCGTACTAGTGTAAAAAAAAAAATCACAGTAGATGATCAACTGTCAACAGCTGCATAGTATTGTACGTCGTTCTTAAATTAACACATGGTTAGAGAGTACGTCGTTCTTACAGAGATCACCCAGTTTTTCAAACAAAGATCGCATCGGTATTGGCCTGTCTAAATCTGATGTGAATAATAACCTTTCAAAGTTTTAGACAGTTCAAACCTAGCGAAGTTTTAAACAGGCCAAATCTGTCGTGTCTGGGCTCTCATACCTTATCTAACTTCTGTACAGTTTTTTATGTATTTTTAGTTTCAGAAACACATTAAACCAATTAAACCCTAAATCCTTAATGTCTAGCGTTGACTTTGTATCACTTTATGTCGAAATTCCCGTTCAAGAAGTTTGTAATATTACCTTTGACCTCTACCGTAATGACCCAAATATTTTAATTTATATCTTTCAATAAACATTTTATTCCCCTCTTATAATTCACTATAACAAAAACTTTCTTCAAACAGAGGGTTTAAGCACGGGCAACCCTGTTTTACCTGTTCTCGCCAAATATTTATGACCCAGATCAAACACAAGACATACAATCTGCGCTTTATCGTCCCCTACACTGGTACAGAAATGTCGACGACAGTTTTTGTTGGTTTCACTTCTATCGAACACATACACACTTTTTTTTGAACAGACAACTGTCTTTTCTTAACCTCCACATTATTTGATTCGACTCACAATTCAAAACCAAATCTCGTCGAAAAATCACTCACACAGGCTCTACATCCCCTGGAATCCTGCCCATAAACGCAAACAAAAAAATTGGTATACCAAAAAAACTTATAGACACAGCTTCAAGACTTTGCTCAGCTGACTACATAGATTAAGAAATCAACTTTATAAAGCATTTTGTCATTCACACCAACAAATTTCCACACAACCACCAGAACAAAAACCTAAAAAGTTACCTTTACTAAGCTTTCAGACAAACTCTGGTTATGTGACCTCTTTGTTCCATACTGTATATATATATATATATTCCTGTGTCCATGTAAACTACTTGTACCTGATGATAACATAAGTAATTAGCCTCCAGTTGTACAGCGGAATATCGATACCCGTGGTGGGCAGAGCACAGATAACCCTTTGTGTAGCTTTGTACTTAACTTCAAACAAATATATAAAAATTAAGCATGTACTTTATAATAAAGTTTTTTTCACTACCCAATCAAGTCGTCTTCACCCTTTGTTATTCATTACATTATTTTCTAAAAGATTTAAGACTAGTAAAAACTTACAAACTTCTACAATATATTAAGACTAGTAAAAAAGCGCATGCACTATATAGTTTTGTAACAGAAAAAAAAAGTAATGAAATAAATACACTACTTACTTTTAGATTAAGTGTAGTAAAGAAGTAATAAATAAGCAACTTCTCATATCAAAATCGGCTCTTCCTCCTGTGTAGTCTAGTGCAGTCGCTCGAAAGTGACATTAAACAGAAATATGCAGTATTGAACTAATACGGTATGGACTTCTTGCACATACTAGTGTAGTCGCTCTAAACTGATATTAAACAGCTGTGTACAGTATTGAACTATGCCCCTTGTCATAATCAGCTGTTCTTTCTGTTTTAAGTGGACCGAATTTGATGTGAGCAGTAACCTAGCGATGTTTTGAACAGATAAATTTGATGTGAAAAATAACCTGTATGGGACAATCCTGTTTGTGTGGTTTAGGAATGTCATAAAGTTTTGGTGTGCTTGAGCCAGTTTTCCATAGATAAAAATAAAGATCTTCTGTAATCAAGTTGTCTTTCTTCATTTGTGACAGGGTTTTATTCAATTGATTTTCATGTGTGTTTGTTGGGTTGTTTGGGATGGGTTTATTATTATTATTTTTTATCTGAATGGATATCATTCATTTTGTCGACATATTCTGCGTTGTTCGTGATTACAGTAGTGTTACCTTTGTAGACTTTTAGAATTTTAATGTTAGTGTCTTTTTTTCAAACTTTATTTTCTAAAAAGTGTGATCCTTGTCATCGACAGTAATGCATGTATTTCTTTACTTGACTTAACTTGTAAGAAAACTGTGTATTATACTACTTATTTACTAATTTTAATGTGGTAGATAACTATGTAGTGTACGTACTTTTTAATTATTTGTAATACTCTAGACTGTGTTGTGAATATACTTCCTTACTAGTCTTAATCTTTTAGAGAACTGTGTAGTGTATGTTCTTTCTTACTAGTCTTAATCTTTTAGAGAACTGTGTAGTGTATGTTCTTTCTTACTAGTCTTAATCTTTTAGAGAACTATGTAGTGTATGTACTTCCTTACTAGTCTTAATCTTTTAGAGAACTGTGTAATGTATGTACTTCTTTACCAGATTTAATCTGTTACTGAACTATTTAGTGTGCCTACTTTTTACAAGTCATGATATGTTTGAAAACTATTTAGTGTATATATTTCGTTACTAGTACTAATTTCTTAGCGAACTGTGTAGTGTATATAGTTTTTATTTGTCTTAATCTTAATGAAACTATATAATGATGTATTCTTTACTCTTAATCTCTTGGAAAACTATACAGTGCATGTACTATTTTTACTAGTTTAACAGTAAATCTTAAAGCTCACCTACACCCTTAAGTACGGAGAGCGTTTTTGCAGTGTCATAACGCGAGCCGTGAATCCTCGATCTCTGGTTCGCTGTCCCAGCATGCTCACAACTAAGCACGGCCAACCCTACTTTTCAGTATCTTATATATTTTTGTGATTGATTTTTTAAAATTATGATATTATTTCAACTGTACGTGTAGAACAGGCTTTTTTTTAAAAGCAGTGCTTATTCTCTGTTGATTTTTAGTTTCCTGAAAAATGGAGGTCTTTAATGTTTATCTTACAAAAAGCGGAAAAAGTTTTAGAGTCCCTGACTTAGACTTCTTGGCTGTGAACCAAGCTTGTAACTTTTTACAGAAATCAGAAAACTTAATGGATTTAGTGGAGTGAAATCGATGTATTTTGTCAAACCATCATAATATTTCATACTAAACTTGAAATCAAAATGATTTAAAATTCAAAAAAATAAAATAAATTTGTCAAATAGTAAAATGCTGAAGAACAGTGACGTATACAGGGGAGTAGCTAGATGGGCTCAAGCCCCTGCCTTCTTGCTCTTACGGAAAATACACCTGATTTTACACCTTGCTTTTTGCAAGTTATTGAAAAAAAAAGGATTTAAAATGAATAGCATACATGTATTTGTAGGTCTTTATAGTAAATATATATAATTTTGGTATGCTATTAAGTGTTAATAAGCAATAATTCACTGTTTAGTTTTAGATCATAAAAATGTTTATAAGACCAACTGAATAGAAATAAAAGAGGATATGTTTGCTTCTATGATTTTTACCCTCTGAGTCCCATAGTCTCCTCCAACATGCCCTCCCCTCTAAAGCTTGCCTTACGATGCTAGAAAAATACCTTTTTTGCCAATGAGCGCCTAAATTTCAATGTCCTCTGCACATTACTGCTGAAGAATGTCTTGAATTTTATGTTAATTTTACCTTTAAAAAGTTAGAAATAGAGTAAATTTAGTATCCTACTAACTGATGAAGTGGTTTCTGACTTCAAATTAGTGTGATAGATGCTGATAAATGAAGCGCTGTTTGACTTCAACTTGCAGTGATAAAAATGTTGATAGCTAAAACTGTTTGACCTGTGTTGTTTATGAAGTCGTATAACCATTTTTTTTCGTATTTCAGATCCCAGAATCAATACTGATCAGGCTTAAAGATGTGAAGAATAGTACTGAATTTATTACTCGGTTTCTCATCAGTATCCCTCTTCAAGGTTAGTGTTTTACTCGAGACAAGACTAGCAGTTATGCATGGTGTTATGTTCCACCACAAATGTTAAAATAGTTTGATCTTAAGCTCGGTTTCAATATTTTGTTTTACACGCGAAGATTACTGCTGTAAACTATATTTTTGTGTACTGTGAGTTCTATAACATTGATTACACATTTAATATTCACAGCGTAAAGTTTAAATATGCGAGTCATTTAAGATAGTCATATATGTCATAATTATTCCAAAATATCTCGGTAAGAATGTAGTTGACTTAGTGGAAACGATTATTAAACACAACAGTTCACCTAATTCATAAATCTACACGTTATTAGAAAAACCCTTTATTATAAACATTTTGTATGAAATTTAAAACATTTATATAGTAAGCATTTTGTGTGAAACGTAAAACACCCATGTTGTAAACATTTTGTGTGAAACGTAAAACACCCATGTTGTAAACATTTTGTGTGAAACGTAAAACGCCTATGTTTTAAACATTTTGTGTGAAACGTAAAATACCTATGTTGTAAACATTTTGTGTAAAACTTAAAACACCTATGTAGTAAGCATTTTGTGTGAAACTTAAAATGTGTATTGTAAACATTTTGTGTGAAACTTAAAATGTGTATTGTAAAACTTTTTTCTTATACTTTACAGGGAGGCTAGGCACCATTTTCTCAGCAAGTAAGTTATATGCACATATTTTATCTCGATTGTTTCTTTATTTAACGTTCTTCGGTTGAAAATTAAAAATTGTATCTGGAGGGATATACATTATGATTTATTGTACATACTTCACTCCGGTGAAAGTTTTCATGAATAACATTCGCTAACATAGAAGAATTAAGTTTTTCTTGTATACCGTTCAAGGTGTAGAGATTGAACGATTTATTGTATAACATATACCATGAATTCGGGCCCGAGAATATCGGATAGGTGATTTAGTCACCGCCTAGGGTTCCCCAATATCCAGAGTCCCCAAATTGCCTCATATTTTTAAAAGTGAAACTTTAGTATACAGAAAATATTACTGTTAAGAACTGAAACTTTAATTCTTAATAATAATATTTTCTGTATACTATACAGTTTTAATATTTGTTATTTCGTTTAATTTAATGACAGATATTATTTTCAAGCTGAAATATGTGTCATTACATCTGTTCATACCAATACAAGTATGAATACGCATGCATTGCATTCACAAGTTGAAATTTTCTGCCTCTGACCGTTTCGCTTCAAGAAGAAATATTGACAAAACATCACTTGTGCTATAATGATGCTGTTTCTATTAAGCACAAAGCTACCCAAAAGGCTATCTGTGCTCTGCCCACCAAGGGTATCGAAACCCGGTTTCTAGCGGCATAAGTTCGCAGACATACTGCTGTGCCACTGGAGGGCGGTGTGCTATAAACTGATTTGTTTTTATTATTCGTACTTATTTAATCTAATGTAAATGTAATTGGTATGAATAAACATGTAGCAACGGAATCAAAATTCTTCTAGTATGTTTTGTTCAAATATCACACAGGGCTTTGGCCTAAACGTAATGTAAATCTTGCATGTATATATATATATATATATATATATATTTGGTAGAAAAAATAATTCTGTTTTCAAGAGGAGAGGAGATAACCCCATCAACACCACTGAGGGTCCTCTAAATCTACTATCGCCTAACTACCAGTCCGGTACTATCCCCCCCCCCCGACTAGAATAAAGGGGATAAAGTTGTTGTTATAACTCATTTTCTGTTCATTTTACCAACAATAAATTTTCTTTTATTGGTTGCTATTAAAATCAACTCCTCTAGAAACAGTTTACGCAGTTAATTCCTTGAAATTGCCGTAGGGAGCAATTTTGGAGTGGGCAAGCCATTGTCATTTCTAGGGGGGGGGGATGTCTGGGAGCATGTCTCCCAAGATTTTTGTCTCCGAGATACAGCTTATGATGTAAACATTTATAATAAATATCTCTTATAAATAACTTCCTGACGGACGCATTTTTCAGACGAATTGGCACCTTCTGCTGGCTGTGAGCCAGAATCTCAGATAGTAGAGCTTCCCAAACCAGTTGATCCGCTGATAGTGATATGGCCTACTTGTACGAGAATAAAAAAATGTGGCGGTTGCTGTCCGAGTACTCTACTTGAGTGTGTACCAAAGAAAACCAGTAAGCTTTCTCTGAAGGTATGTGTCTTCTTAGTTCTTTATGCAACTTAAAAAGGTCTCGTCTTAGTGTAAGCTTGTTTCAACTACTTTCACTGGCTAGTTTGAAAGTATATCTACGTAATCCAGGCTTTTCCAGCTGCTTTCTCTGGCTAACTAAAGAGTGCCTCTCAGTACAGACTTGACTGTCCAACTTTTACGGGTTCCTAAAGAGTTTATCTAACACATGCTTGAATCACTTGCTTTCACTGGGTCCGTGAACAGTGTATATTCTTAATGTAGGCTTGTTTGTCCTGCTTTGTCATGGATGGTGAACAGTGTATCTTCTTAGTGTAGGCCTGTTTGTCCTGCCTTCTCTGGGTCTGTGAACAGTGTATCTTCTTAATGTATGCATGTTTGTCCTGCCTTCTCTGGGTCTGTGAACAGTGTATCTTCTTAATACCGCCTTTTTCATCTGCTTTCTCTGGCTACCTGAATATATATTTTTAATACTGACTTGTTTCATCTGCTTTCTCTAGTTACCTGAACAGTTTATCTTCTTAATGCAGTTTTGTTTTCTTACATTCTCTGATGAACAGTTTAATTTCATAGTGCCGGCTTGTTTCACACCTTGTTTTTGGATACCTGAAGAATACATATTGTTAACGCTGGCTTGTTTCACTTTCTTTCTCTGGCTACCAAAAGGTTTGCATTTTATCAGATGCTGTTATTGTCTTGTATACAGTTGCTTATGCACTCTTTTAGGTTCTTAAAGCCAAGTATTCCAAAGCAGGTGATGAAACATTCCAATTTCAAAGTTTCGAAGTTTTGAAACTCGACGTTCACGAGAAATGTTCGTGTGAATGTAAGGAGAAGCCTTCTGATTGCACAAGTCAACAGACGTATAGAGCTGACGAATGTCGTTGTATGTGCACGAACCACGAGTCATCCGAGAGCTGTGGAGAGAACCAGATATGGGACTCTAAGGACTGCGGCTGTAAATGTAAAAACTACTTGAACTGTTCCACAGGGTTTTATTTTAACCCTCGATCTTGCAGGTAAGAAAAGTTAGTAATTAATGTACTCTGAATTATTAAAATAAGGCAACAAACCACGAGTTTAAAGGAAACATCCAATTTTTGTGAGAAACATTCGAACTAAAATACATAAGTACTGAAGTTAAGTTTTTAAGGTAAAGAACAACGTGATTGCAGAGTATTAAGAACAAGAATGTATTAGAATCCCACTAAGAAACCATAGTACGACTAAAGTACAAATATGAGTTTACAAGAATGCAGTACGAAGTAACGACAAAATTCATGTGAAACGTAATTTTCTGAGATATTTTTAAATTGTTTTGTATTGTAGGCACAGTTCCTGTCAGTCTTCTCCTTTTGGAGATGTTCTCTAAAAAATGATTTCAACTTATTATTTAAGGTGGTTATTAAATAATTCAGTTGTGTTGATGATCACTGAAACTTAGGTTTTATATGCACACGACTTTGTGTTCTTTCGTAATAAATACATCCTTTAAAAATGTCCACTAACACAATCTACAACAAGGTTCTCACTATTTCAAAACCGTCTAAGTCATTAGATAACAACATTTACCAATCAACAATTACCGATTCGAGTATTCTGGTCTAATCCTAGAATCACAGAACTTAGTGTACTGAATTTCCTTGTCTCCTCCTAGAATCAAAAAACTTAGTGTACTGAGTTTCCTTACTAAGTTCTGTGATTCTACAGGCAGACAAGGAAACTCAGTACACTAAGTTCTGTGATTCTACAGGCAGACACAAGCAGACAAGGAAACTCAGTACAGAATCACAGAACTTAGTGTACTGAGTTTCCTTGTCTGCTTGTGGAATCACAGAACTTAGTGTACTGAGTTTCCTTGTCTGCTTATAGAATCACTGAACTATAGTACTGAATTTCACTGTCTGCTTGTGTCCTCGTCTTCTGTTATATTGTATATGTCCTTTTGTGTTAGCAGAAGCATTATTACAAAACTACTTCACCAAGTTTTTAAGTGTTTTTTGGATAAAGTAATTTTACCACCTTTTTGCATATTTTGCTGAATGTCACAATATGAAACAGTATACGATTTTGTTTTTGTTTTCTTTTTTGACAGATGTGACGCCCTTGTCCTTTCTCGAATTGGTGTCCCTCCCTAAAAATCTATAATATCTGTATTAAAATTTATATTGTAGAATTTATAAATTCTGTATAACTCTGTTTGATAAACATTTTATTGGAAATGAGATAGTCTGTTTCAATTTTATTAAGCTCTTTTTAACAATATTATTTCGGGATAAAGAATGAAAGTAAATCACTATATCCTGTTTTACTTCAACAAGCTGATCAAAATATTATCATAGTCTAAAGAATAAAGCATTATATTCTAGTATACTTTGTTGAACTGCACAATGTGTTCAATACTACTTACTATAACAACTTAAACATTAAAACATGCCAAGATCTCTAGTTTATTTCAACAAGCTTGTTCAACAATATTGCCACAGCGTAAAGAATAAAATACACACACACACATATATAACCCATCTTATTTGAGCATAAACTGTGAAATATATGAAGATAGTTCGTTCATAAGTCAATAAGTTGTTCAACAGGCTCATCACAGCTTAAACATTAAAATATATCGAGACAGTCTGTTTTATTTTAAACGCGATTTTCAATCCCCGTCTAAAGAATAAAATACACACACACATATATAACCCATCTTATTTGAGCATAAACTGTGAAATATATGAAGATAGTTCGTTCATAAGTCAATAAGTTGTTCAACAGGTTCATCACAGCTTAAACATTAAAATATATCGAGACAGTCTGTTTTATTTTAAACATTAAAATATATCGAGATACTCTGTTTTATTTTAAAAAAATATTCAACAATACTATAACAACCTAAAGACCAGAATACTGTTAAAATAAACTCTTTCAACAACATTATCACATCCTAAAGAATAAATTTTGCTGAGATGATTTGTTTCACTTCAATTTTATTCCAACTTAAATGGTAAAAGGTATCTAGATATTTTGTTTTACTTCAACAAACTGTTCTTATTGTTATCACGGTTTGAAGAATCAAATATATTGAGATACTCTTACCCCATGAACATTTCAACAACACTATAACAATTTATAGACATAAAGCTTGCTAATATACGATTGTTTTTGTAAACGCAATGTATCAACAATGTTGTTAGAATAAAATATTGGAAACAGAACATAATATTTGAACAAACTGTTTAACGATATTATCACAGCTTTAATAGTAAAATATACCGAGATACTCTGTTTTAATTTAACCAAGCTTTTCAATAACAACAGCTTTTCAGCAGCGACATTTAATCCCCAGGGGACGGTTTAATGTGAACTAATTGTTTGGTAAGATGTCACCATGAAAAAAGGTAAATACTGTAGTTTCAAATTGTCCAGTTATGTACATTGTAATTTGAAGAAGGTTGTGTGCTACTTTTTGCATAAAAGTGTTTCAAAACACTGTTAGTCGCTTATATTTTTTATTAAAGAAGAATCATTGTCTTTTTCACGAAAAATCCACAAACCTACCAAATATCTCAATGCTGGAATTGAAATATTCTCTTGGTATTAATGAAAGTCGCATGTACATTGTTGTTGTTTTTCAATAATACTTCCAGGTTATTCTATTTTCAGAATAAAAGTCTATTTACCACGAATTAAATTCAGAAAACGTTGGACTCCTTTATTTATCATATACATTGTATATCTTCCTTGAAGATTAATATAAAATTCATTGATTCCTCATTGCCCAACTAGATTGTTGTAGTAATTTTATCAAAACAAGAGACAACAATTTGCGTCACAATATTTCCTGTATGCCTATGAAAGTAAAAGGTTACAATGCACTTTCAGTCATTGATTTTTCAATCACTTTCTCATCCTAACTATGGATAATCAAGTACAAAATATAGTCAACACATTTTGCTGAACTTTACTACCCAATAGCTCAGAAAGCAAGGGATGGCACTTTCTTTCAACCAGCCATGGGGAGTTATACTTCCCATCCAAACATGAACAGATTTTACAAATGGCCTGTCAATTGATCCTATTTCCATTACTCTGTATGATATCATTACCTATGGCAAATGTTTGTCCCAGTTGGTTCCATCAGGTATCATAAACATCAAAACACCATTATTGTAGAACAGGCATTTCTTCCATCATAGTACTTTGAGTGTAAGCTCAATCAGCCTATCAGGCATAGCTGAGACATCACACAGTTATCCAGCTCAAATTACCAGTATCCAGATACCAGATCCAAGGCGTTAAGCCATTGGGAACTTTCTAGCATGTTCAGACATTTATTTATTTGTTGTAATGGGAGAGTGTCAATGTAAATTACTGCATTTATCCATCAAAAGTCCACTCAAAACCTTGTCATATCTTCCTTGTTTCTGACAATTACCACTGTAGATGACCAAGAACTTTCCAAAGGTAGAATGATACTCTCTAGCAGTAACTCTGTATTTCAGTACTTGTGACCTAGATCTTCCTAATGCTCCAAGGAAGTCAATGTGGTAGTTTTTTATTGGACGTGTATTACCCGTGCCTATATGGTGCCAATTCATTACTTTTTGACCCATCTTTATCCACAAATATGTTGGCATATTCACCTAACTAGTCCCTGAGTTACTTTCACTGCATCAGGTCTAGATTGTCAGGTATTTTGTTAGCCATGTATTTCATTTTGGTCATGGAGTGACAGACGTGGCCCACCATCATTGGTTACCTCCATTTACTTACTGTACTTATGACTATGAGCTGGATAGACAATCATCCTTAATTACAAAGCAAGACCAAAACTTCATCCCTTGTCAGATGGATTACTGCCTGAGATACTGCTGCCTGCTTTTTGAACAGGAAACAGTTTATCTCTTTTGTAGCTTCTGTAACCACATTATACAGTACTGACACATTAAATCATGTCTGGTTAAAACGAAAAACACAACTCGTGTACATGGAGGTAGTATTATTCCCTTTTCCACATACGCTGATGCAGTCCACTGTTCTTAGGCTTGATATAAGTTGCACTGGATGACTTTCCCATGCAACATCAGCTTACTCATTGCACAGGCAAAAATGATCCACAAACTCGGCAGTACAACCGTCCAAGGATGACTATTCCATACTCAATATAGGAAATTACCATTTTCATTATGTGAACAATACCTCCCAGACTGAGCTGGAGATTTATCTCTCTTCTAACATCTAATCTATCACTGTTTGCCAGAACAAAATCTATATTTACTGGCCAAAGCGGTGTCTTTAATTGGAGGACTTGGACGATTGTGAGTTCCATTAGGGTTGTCACGGTTCCTGTGTTCTCCAGGAACTCATTTCTCACTTTTATATCCTTATTAGCACATACCAGCTCCCACCCAGCCCAGACACAGGGCTGGGCTGACAATTAAACTCCTTAGTGCAGGCCAACTGCTGTGTTACCAACATCAGTGGCCATACCCAGCTTTGGATCCATTAGTTTCCAAATCACTTGTCACAGCATTAACCTGACAATCAGCAATAATACAATAATACCCTTCCTCACTTTGCTGATCAGCAAATTACTGACAATGTGAGTTGGCAGGAATTTATTCAGCAATAGGACGGAGCTGAATGTTCTGCCTTTCTTGTGGTACCACACAGTATGTGTAGTTCTTCTGCCAGTGCCCCACACATCCATAGGTAAGGCAGACGCTTCGTTCTTTCCATTTTGAACTAGGTCCAGACAGAGGCATTTGCTATGGCTGTGATAGATGTCTTGTGGGTGTATGTTAGAGCAATGTGTACCTCGTGTGACAACCTGCATAGCCCTGCCCACTCAGTGGAAGCCAGTATTGTCCAGTAGAGATGATTGGATTGGGTTTAATCTATTGCACTGTTTTCCAGTGGAGTTGCCACTGAAACTGCTGCTACAGGCTTTCTCATTTGCAATAGCCGACTTAAAGTTTCCATTTCAGAGTGGAAATGAGTTGTTCCTCATACCTAGATGTTGTCCACTTGATCTGCAAAGACCATTGCTGGGTATGTCTTCCTATGTAGATTCTCCACATAGGCAGTTAGTCTCTCAGACTTTACACTTGGCCAAATAAATGTGCCTATTTTCTGCTGGGTCAAGTTAGCAGCATAGCTTGTGTATGCAGTTCCCAGTCATCAGATGTTTTTCATCAAGGTGCTCAACTATATTGTGGGCTAGACCATCTAAGTTCAGGACCAGGCACTGTACAATCTGCTCCAGAATTCATCCTATCTTGACAGTGACCCACCTTAAATGCTCAGGAAATGGTCCAGGTCTTCTTTTGCAGTTTAAAGGACATAGGCGTGACTTACTTGGACTCACTAACAGGGCCCTGCATTACAGATCAAACCTCTCCTTTTTGTGATGATCGTTATGGGTGCCAAGAGGAGGCATTGCTCCTGGTAGAGGCTATTAATGGTGACTCTGACACCCAACGGACAGCTGATCCCTGGTCAGTGATTACAGGGTGACGAGCTGCTCATGGTGGCTTGCCTTAAGGCCCTGCACGACCCCAGTTGTCAATTTCTTGGAAATTAGGTTATGGTCTTCACTTGAGTGTACCTGCTGGGGAGACAACTGTAAGTGGTGGAAATACTCTGCCAACATGTCCAGTATCTGTACACTAGCCACTGATGGTTTCAGTCAGAGCCAGGGATGTCTGGTGATGTACAAGGAATTTGATAGAGGTCTCCTTATGTACCCTTGCATTTTCCTGATGCTCAACCATTCCAACAGTAGCATTAATCTATCCATTCTTCCTTGTCACAAAGATCGATTCTCAGGGCACTACCTCTTTATGAGGTTTGAGTACACCAAATTTGGCCAGATCTCCTCGATGTCAATGGTATTCCTAACATCTGCAAAAGTCCTATGCCCAGGAGGGGACTCACACTTGACTCAAACGTCTGTTATACAGTCACCTCTCTACAGCAATGGCCTTTGCAGATCGAGTGGACAGCACCAGGGATGAGTTACATTTTCACTCCCACTCTGAAATGGAAACTTTAATTCAGTATTCCAAAGGAGAAACCCTGCACAAGCAGTTTCAGTGGCAACTCTATTGGAGAACACTGGTTTCCACTGAGTGGGCAGCACTGTGTATATTTTCCCGTGGGATACACATTGCTCCAATATTTATCTACAAGATACCTACCACAGCCATGGCAGATACCTCTGTCTGGACATAGTTCAAAATAGGAAGAATGGTGTGTGTGTCTGTCTTAACTATAGATGTGTGGGACTCCAAATAAGCTAAACCATCTGTCATGCAATCATCTCTCTCCACTAATGGACTCTCAGTTGTGCATATTTCTACATTATGAGAAAGTCATTCTCTTGGTGGAGGCACTTCCTTAAATTTGATGTACACGAGAGGTTGAGTTTAGATTCATTATTGTTACCTGTACTGGACTTTGCATTATTTTTAACAACAATCTGTGGGGCAACCCAGAAGGGGTATGTGTCAAGACTATGTACAAATGTGGTTGACACTAAACAAATTTCCCCTCCCATGTTCAAAGGAAGACCTGAATTGCTTCTTTCATATAAGGAATAAGCAATGTCATCGAGCCCCTATTGGAGAAGCAATTGGCCAACTAGGACTCAATCATGGTTGACTAACACTGCCAGTTTGATAAAGTGGAAAAGTTAGCTGTTTACCAGGCCAACTTTAAGGTTCACAGATTAGGTGCCACAAAGAATGTGGGTGATTTTTGCCAATGATCTGTACCAGCTGCTGCAATGACAGCTGTGGATCACAAAGACACTTTTTGTTGAAAAGTTCATTGGAGGACTTCTAAATGAGACAATGAAACATCACTTAGGCATGTGAGGCATCTGTACCTTGCCAGAAGCAGTGAAATTGAAGGTAGTCATCTCAGACAAATCGTTGGCAGAAAAAAGGAAATTGATAGTAGCAGATTTAATTAATGGCTTCTCAAAGTATGAGTTGCCAAGCCCAAGGTGATGTTTAACGTTGATCTCAGAATCCACATAAAATGGAGCCACAAACAGCAATGCTAGGTACAAGAATATAAACTAGCTGATGTCCAGCCACTAGGCAGGGCCATCCAGGTCCACTCATGATATTTGCTCCACCACAGCAAGGGAAGCCAATGCTTCTTCTAAACACCATTTTGAGTGGGTGACCCAATTAGTTACTACAGTAGGGGATGCAGAGTGGCACATAGAATAGACAAATACCTCTGTTATGACTAACTGCTTGACAAGTGCAGAAGAATTAGTAGTGAATAATCACTGTTCTGAATGAAACTCCAGAAAATTAAGTCATATCTGGCCACTGACTTGGGAGTGCTCAACAGCCCATTTGTGGCAAAGGAAGTGGTGGTAAGCTCACCTCTTTCTGGGCTGGGTGGTGCTTAATATGTGTTTGCACTTATTCGTGGTAAAGTAACATAGTTCCTGGTGGACAAAAGAACTTCAAGCACTCCAAGTAAAGCCACCACTTCAGCCAGTAGACATGCATGGTAAACTCAATGAAGGCACGTTTCTGACTATGTCTTAACTCTGTGAACAATAGGACAAAAATTGTTGTTGCAGACTTGATATCTAGGATTGGCATACTGGGGAGGGATGTTCTGTATTGTATTGTTTTGTTTGTTGTTAAGGGAAAAAATATACAATTGGCTATAGGTACGCTGCCTAATGCAGGTAACAAAACGAGATTTTGTGCTATAAGCCTTCAAACTTACCATGAAGAAGGATACTGATATGTATTTTCATTATTAAAGGGAATATTTATGTTTTCGTACATGTTTTGTTATATTACCTCCTCTCAAAGGACGTTCTCTGGTAAAATATTTAGTGATTTAATGTGTATTTTATTTTATTTACAAGTATTGTATGTTAGACCACCCAGTCTTAAAGTAGTGGATGGAGAATTGTAGCATGGTTTACTTTGTATTGTATGGTGTTATTATTGTTTTATTTTAAGTATTGCAGGACAGGTGTTTTATGTAGAAGAGTGGGCTATTTCAATTTTTTTTTAGTTTTTCTTGAGAAGAGTTTATTTCTGGCTTCTTTTTTTACAGTTCTATGGTTTAGGGACAGCCAGGTGGGCCTGGAGAGACAGGTGAGGGGAATCTATAGTATGGGGATATACTATATATTTGATACCTCTTCTGTAAAAAAGTAAAGAAATTTAAATATATTGCTTTTCATAATTCTCAGTTCAAAATCAGTGAGACACTCAAGTAAGTAACTAACTTTAATTTCTCTAAGAGACAAGCAAAGTTATGTGTGTAAATAGCAGATTGTTTCGTTATTTTACAGGAGTGCTGTAGCAGTTAACTAAAGGATTAAGCTATTGTTGTTGGCAAATCAGACAACAGCTGCAGGTGGTCATGCCCTTTGTCTACAGTTCCCGCTAGCTACTTGAGCTAACAAGCATCAGTCATAGGACTGAGTATGCTAAACGTTTCAGGGTATTTTTCATATATATGAAGTTAAGTTCATGTTTAGAACTAGAGAGCACTGAAATTGTGTAAATAAGATTTCGTGTAACTTAAGATTTGTACCTTTTCTTTCTCATTTAATGTTAAGTGCTCATAAAGCTCTTGCATTCATGACTTAGCTGAATTTATTCTGGGAGCATTTAAGTGATTATTTAAGGGATTTAGGTTCAGTTGCAAAATGAAGTATTTATTTTAAATTGCAGTTATTATTTGCTTGATGAGGGCAGAGTTACCACATTTTATAAATTAGTTTTATCCAATCCTATAGTAAAGTGTTCCTCAACCCCAAGAAGTACATTTTTTTAATACGTAAAATAATTTTCTTCAACTTTTCTTTTAACTAGAAATGACATTTATAAATAACAGAACTCATTTTAAACCTTTTGCTTTTTTATGACATTTTATCTTACCTGGTAAAACCACATTTATTTAACATTAATGTGGCCATTATACCCCACCTTCCCCTACTTTGCTTTTCTTTCAAGGAAGAGTTCAAAACTATTGCCACAGGCTAAAGAAATAATTTTTCTGAGATACTATTTTGTATTTCAACAACATTATCACCACCTAATGAATGAAATATAATAATATAGTTTGTTTTACTTCAATTGTGCAGCTATATTATAGCAGCCTAAAAATAAATATTCTAAGATATTGTATTTTAGTTTATCAAGCTGTTCAGTAATATCACTGTATAAAGAGTAGAATATGAAATGATAATCTGTTTTATTTCAACACTTTATTTTTCTATATTCTTGTGCTATACTATGTATCTGCTTCCAAATTGTTATTTGTAGACAAATTTAAAATCTTCATATATGCAGGTGTATGCAGTTTAACATAAACAGTCGGTCAAGGAAGTAGCTAAGTACCTTTTGCTCTAGTTACTAATTAATCTTGGTCATTCTACAAAGATATCACATGTACTTTCTCATGGGAAAGTGTTCTGTGAAGTTGTATATACTATGTAAAAGTAGACAGCAGTCTTTTCAATCAACAAGCCAGGGGACATCTTGAAAATATAAACTCATTTATTTTTCATTGGGAATAACAAACATTAATTTTGTTAATGCACACTCACCCTGAGAAGAATTTCATTATTGTTTTGTATATATAATGCTATGTTTTCTTAGCCTGAAGAAAGTTATTGATAGACTTTTTCACATATATACAGAATGCTTTCTTTGTTATTCTTCATGAAAAAACTTTTATAGTTTTATGAGTTGAATAAAGATTGTTTCATTTTGTTACATATTACATCTAGTATCTTTCATTTTTCAAACTCAATTAGAGTCAGAGGATTCAGATTTGCTTGTGATACTGTTTCTTCAAACCTCATGTTATTCTATGGAACCTACCGATCACTTTTAGGGTTAGTCAGTTCACCAAAGGATACAACATTATCAATAAAATCGTATGCCGACCTAACAACTACATTAGAAGCTCATCTCACTCCTAAACTGCTGTCATAGCTGAACGATTTCACTGCTGTAATCAACTCCACGGGGAGAATTTATTAGCATTTAGCGCTGAAGTGGGAAAATTTTCAAAAGATTGTGAGTTTGGTGACTTTTTAAACGAAGTATTAAGAGATAGAATTGTGTGTGTGGTCTCTCATAACAAACTATTTAAAGGAAATTGTTGTTTGAGATGGATTTGACTTACATGCATCCTTTAGAAATAGCTGTTCCAATGGAAATCGCTGAGCACGATGCAAAGAAGTTGAGGCAACAAGGCGCTACGGGCGATTCGCATAGAGTGTGGCAAAAGAAGCGATAGTACTCCAAGAAGAATCAGCAGAAGTCACAAAACATCGACTCGGAAGAAACAAAACAGTGAACGATTCTATGAAACAAAGGTGTAAATCAAAATAATATGGGAAATCGTGTCCACACTGCACAAAACGAGGACATGATCCTTCGAAATGTTATTAAAAGAACAGTAAGCTGTGTATGAGTATAAAGTTAACCCAAACTGCATGGGGCTACAAAGTATGTATTCCAAGACGATTGATACTGAGGAACCATACGATGATTCGTTTGGTTTCTATTGGATTAATGTGTCAAAATCGGTGTCTATACCATAACTAGTAACTGTGCCAATTAAAGTCTAAAATCGTTAGATTCAGTTTGAAGTGGGTACAGGTGCGTCAATGACGATTATTTCTGAAGATATCTACCACCAACAATTGGCAAACATCACAGTTCTTCATACATATACATGAGAAATACTTCTGCTGTAGGCCAAGCTGATGTGAACAAATTATAATGAACAATGTATCACGGCACCAATCATGATTGCCAAGGTGCAAAATCAGCCAGCAGTTTTAGGGTGTGATTCATTACAACTCATCAAACTGAACTGGAACACATTGTTCAAGGTAACAAACATTTTTTGTGAATTTTTGATGAACAAATATAAGTGTCTATTCAGTGGTGGTCTAGGGAGAATTAAAGGGCACACAGCAAAAATATTCATGAAATCTAATGCAATACTAAAGTTTCACAAGCTTCGCTCACTACCGTACCCACAGAAGTCACATGCTGAAGAAGAGTTATTCCATCTGAAGAAATTGGTGGTCATAAGTAAAGTTATGCATTCAGAATGGGCTGCTCCAATCGTTGTCGTACTGAAATCGGACAAAATTATTGGTTTTTGTGATGATTACAAAGTGACCATCAACCAGTGCTTATATAGGGATAAATACCTACTACCTACAATTAGTCATTGATGAAGATACCGACAAGTACATAACTATCAACACCTACAGGGGCTTTATCAGTATAATAGATTACTGTTTGGTGTCACCAGTGCCCCAGCAGTTTTCCAGAATAAGATCGAGCAGATACTCTAGGGTCTCTAAGGCATCTTATGTTACCTTGAACTGGTAACATGATGATATTTTGGTTATGGGATCAACACGAGATTGGATTTAATTCCACCCAGTTTGGCTAAATACGTCGATAAGAAACAGCAAAATTGAAGAGGACGAGTATGCACTTTTGTACCTGGTCAAATAATTCTGGTGAGTAACTACTGAGCTCATCAACAGAAGTGGAGCCCTGCGATTTTTGTTCAATGGTTAGGGCCATTAGGTTATGTGGTGTGTGTAGAAGAAAATACCAGACATATTCATGTGGATCAAATTTTCCCACATAATGGAGAAAGCTGTACTCCAGAATCACATGAATCTACAAGTGATCCTGTGATCACCCAGACTCTGCTTATTACACCAGTCTGATGTAAATACACCTGCATTACCATCCTCTGTTAAACCAGAAGTTGTTTCACTGCAAACTTATTCACTGATGTCTTAACCTACTACTCAGATGGTTTCTGATACACGAACCGAACTGCCCCTGCAGTAACTCCAGATAGACGATATCCATTACGACAGAGAAATCTTCCTGATCAGTATCAAAACCAATAATGAAGAATATAAATCTTGATTAACATTTCATATTTTTTAAAAGAAGAGGAAAGATGTAATATTTGTTAATTAGGAATTATTTATTCTAATGTATGACTCTAACTGTAAATCTGTTCTGTTTTATATAAATACCTGATATTCTAATAAACATTTTCTTATACTGCAGCTGAGTAGAGTCGAGTACACAATAATCACCACTAAACCAAGATTTCTTTCTTCAGTTATGCTATTAAGTTGGCTCATACATCATATCAAAAATGAGTGGTCTAAGTTATTGTTTTAATGTTGTTAATTCTTTCATTTTGGGAGCAGGAGAGGTCTTATATACTATCTGCTGAAAATAAATCAAAGCCCAGTCCACGTAAACTATAATGAATGAGTTATTTCCTTTAATGTTTCTATAAAATAGAACAGTCGTATACTGACTGCTGTCAATTGTCTGTGGATTCTCTCTCCTGCTAAGCCTATGATCAGTTGTAGCATATTGCATTCTTATTATTGTGAGATCTATTTTACATTATGTAATTTGTATTATATTCAGTTTTATCTTATTTGACTTTCAACAAATATCAGATTTCAAGTTGAACTAAGTTTTATTTTGATTTTATTCATTTTTTCTCTCTGATTGATTTTTTGCTTTATTTTATTCCAAATTTTATCATTCTTAGTTCACTTATTTTGCAACTGAAGTTAATTCGTGCCGATGGTTGGATTTTCACATCAACATTCAGTCCCTTTTGACAAAGTTCTCAGGTATCTATCCATTTTGCAACCTATTCCTGATAATGTCAATGCCACTCTTTGACTGTGTCCACAGACAGGTGCTCAGAGATAATATATCCAAATTCACTAATGATAAGTTTTGTTTCATTCCTCTTAATAACTCCATGACCATTTGGTACAAAAAATCACCCTGAATCACTTCATGAAATCTCTCTTTCTCCCATTACTTGATTCCATACAGTCCCATTCAATTTTTTTTGTTAATACTTAAACATCCTCAATACAGCTAAAAAAAATAATCAAAAGCTTAACATAATCAGCAAAAATTTATTAATTTATAATTTCTGCCCCTATCAGTATCATTAATGTAAATAAGAAAATGCAAAAGCCCAAGCATTGACCCCAGAGACACTCCACTAGTAACAAGAGTTCAGTTTCACTGAACTATATTAATAAAAAAAACACTTACTTTTCCCATCAAATTGCCTTATAATACATTTATATAATCTTTTCATGCCCTTTCTCGTGTGACTTTTTTGCATGGTAACTTTTCAAAAATTTTGGAAAGTCTAAGCACACTAAGTCCTCAGGCACCTTTCCACTAACTATTGCCCTACCAAAAATGAAAGGTTCGCATACCTGATCTTTGGGTTTCTTGAAAATCTCAATGAAAACCATGTCTGATCCTGGTGACCTATATATGTATGTCTGTCTGTTTGTCCGTTATCTAACAACTTCTAGGTCGCTGAGCCAATTTGAACCAAACTTTGTAGGATGATAGTTTTGGAACAATGGGCATGTTAATCCATCCTCCAATATTGTTGTTAGTGAGTATTTATCATATTTGACTTAAGTTAACGATAACTACATTCACAAATGGCGCCACGTCCTTACATCAAAAAACTTTATTAAATTTTCCATAACACAACATGCACACAGTGATGGGGAGGATACACAAACGTCTTATATATTTCAGAGAGTGTGCTAGCACTGTCTATGGAGGAATGTAATGAAAGAGAATGGCCACCACTATTGTAATAATACATAAACTCACCTGAAGTTTCTACTCCAACAGCCACAATAAGGCTAATATGAAGAGCCATTTCTTGAGTTATACCTACTTCCTACTTTGACCAGTAAGACACTTCTGTGGTTAGTAACCATCAATTAATTAATCACATGAACCACTGTGGAAAGACTTGAAGCTAGGCATTGAACGCAGGTAACAGAAAGAACACTTACCACTACTACTTTTGCCACTACCTCTTCCTTCAAAGTCATCCTGACCATCGCACAATCAAATCTGCAAACTATTTTACATGAAATTACACAGTTTCAAGCTCATTCAGAGTTTTTAGAAAGTTAGTTTTCAAACTTTACAACAGCTGCCAAATGCTTGTAGGTAGTCGAGTTTTGATGACTGAAAGCAGTCTGCAGCACTAGTGCTCAGTGAGAAGAGTTTCAGGAAGACGAAGTTAGTAAGAATAATTTCAATCTTTATCAAATTATTAGGGAAAAAGTTGCTTGAACTCTTATTTTGGCGTCAGATTGCCCAGTACAAGTTCTTATTCTCATGAGTGCCTTTATGACTATTCCAAACCATTTCCTATCAGAAGCAGGAGTAGAAGATGCGTGAAAAATAATTACAACTTCTCGTGCCCACCATCTTGCTTTCCCTATCTTCTGTAATCGAAGCAGACTCTCACTACCAACAGCACCTGATTTGTTCAGTGTTTTCTTCCATACAGTCATCCATTTATAATAGTCCGAACAGCAAGTTTCTAACCTTTCAAGTAACCCAAACAGGCTTGCAGCAGTCGTAGTAACACTAGCAGTCTGGGCCAAAGCCAAGTTAAGAGCATGACTAAAGTAATGAGTGAAGATTGAATTGGGACCCTCATCCTTCATTAGTTTCTGACGATTATGTTTGTTTTGTTCCACTCATGTTTAGTGCACTGTCATAAGCATGGCTACATTTCTTTTAAGCAACAACATCAGTTATTTTAATTCTTCCTTTATTAACTTGTACAGGTTTGAGACTTTGAAGCACTAGTAACAAGCCAAAGCCTTCACTCTTACAAGCAGTACTGATGAGCCAGGAATTCTGCAAAACAAGTCTTGCAGCAGAGTAGCGAATCAAATAACAGATTAAGCCTCTACATCATCTTTACTGAAATTTACGTTTTGGTGAAGAAAAGAAATTAACAAATGAATATTACTCTATCACAAAGTTTCTGTTGCTTAGAAACAACATTTTTTTGCACTTGCCTGAAGATGGATCTATTATGGAAATAAAAGGGATGTTCATAATTAAGTTTGTAATGACAGCTAACCTTTATGATAAATTATGAGACTTTGTTCGATTACAATACACTTCTCTTGAAGTTAAGCATAGATAATTTTATCATTTTATTGTGAGGCAGGAATATGATCACGCACAAATAAATAGACAAAAAAATGTGCAGACCAGCACAGGCCACCAGGGTGCTAAAAGTATCCTAAGCATTCCCAGCCACTCTACTTTAGTGCTGAACTGTGAATTTGATATTTTTGTAATTATTGTTGAGATAGCTCATAAACTATCCTCATGGCCTAAGTGATAGACGTATAAATAACGGCAACCAGACAAGCGCAAACAGAGAGAGACAAGAGTAAAGTCATGCGAAAAAGAAGATCGGGGAGAGAAAAGTTAAATGTAAAGTTAACTGTTATGGAAATGAAAGACCTAACCGTTGGTATATTGTTTGTTTTGGAATTTCGCGCAAAGCTACACGAGGGCTATCTGCGCTAGCCGTCCCTAATTTAGCAGTGTAAGACTAGAGGGAAGGCAGCTAGTCATCACCACCCACCGCCAACTCTTGGGCTACTCTTTTACCAACGAATAGTGGGATTGACCGTCACATTATAACGCCCCCACGGCTGAAAGGGCGAGCATGTTTGGTGGGATATGGATTCGAACCCGCGACCCTCAGATTGTGAGTCGAGCGCCTTATCCACCTGGCCATGCTGGGCACCGTTGGTATATTAGAGTGAGATTAACAATTTTAAAAGAGATAAAGAGAATAACTTGTCTCGTCAAAGGGTGTTCTAAAGTAATTGAACCCGTCTCAGTTGACTTTGACCAAAAATGCAGATGACTATTGGAAGTACGAAAGCAGATGATTATTGGAAATACAGGAAACACGAACGCTATTGCGATAGAATTAGAGAGAAAAATAGATAGGCTTGCAGATGAATCCCACGTGCAGCAGAAGTCAACGAGACGGAGACCAGTACAGAAGAAGATACCTTTAAGAGCCTTTGTTGAATTTTAATTTTGTGTTTGTAAATTCTGTACATTTAATTAAGTTATTGTTAATTTTCTATTGGTTTAATGTAAGTGGCTATTGTTCGGGACGAACAATACTTAGGAAGGGGCAGTGTTACGAAAGATCTAGAAAGATCATGTTCGTTCGTGAAGCCTCGAGTGTTCTCCAGACGCCCTCGATTTCGTATATATAAAACCGGCGAGAAGTGACGGCATAGATATGAAGAATTGCAGACAGGCAGAGATAAAGACGGATAGGATATTGAAGCGCGTGAATCGTTGTGAATTATAGCGTGTGTTTAAGTTAAAGTGACTGTGGAAATTAAGTATATTGCAAAGTTGTATTGAGAAAGAATAAACTAGTTTTATTTAAGAAAGGACTTGTATCGCCGAAGTTCTTCCGAAAGAATTTTTATGGGTAATTAACAAACGAACAGAGACGTAACAGTATGATCAAGTAAAAGTAGCTTTTGGATCAAGATTAGCCCGTTAATCGCTAACGTGCTCCTTTGCACTGGCTTGACTAATGTCTTTCTTACTTTAAACCAATATACTGTTACGTCTCCGTTTGTTAATTAACTTTCCGTAACTTCGTTCCGACGAAACTTAAGCGACACAAGTCCTTTCTTAATAAAACTGGTTTACTCTTTCCGAATATAACTTTACCGATACACTCAACTTCAACAATCGCGCTAAAACAAACGCTATAACAACGAACGTTAACTTCAACAATACCCTGTGACTGCAGATCAATTACTCACTGTCTACACACACATTATTCTGTCACGTTATCACCCTCTTTTATATAC
>NW_013666842.1:165907-173431 GCF_000517525.1 Limulus polyphemus | reverse complement strand
GAGAATAGTCACGTGATCTCGCTGACGCAACAATACTATAGAAAGAAGGATTATACTTTTGTTTTTTTTACTAAATATTAAGCATGTAGTTACTTTATGATCTATCTTAACAATACACATATTGATATCAAATTCACAGTTGAACACCACCAAGATCACCAACTTCCATTTCTTTATACCTTTATTCATAAAAAATGATAATTTATATGTGAGATATTTCATAATAATCCCTTACAGGTGTATATTATAGTTTTGACAGTTTTATTCCAGTTTTTAAGAACTTAGTAAAAATACGAATACACATAGCGTACAAAATAGCAAGTAAATAGGATTTTTTGCATAAAATAAAAAATTATACTGATGACTTCAAATGTTGTATAAAAGTAAATGCTTTTTTGGTTATATTTGATCCACAACTAGGTGGCTTCAGCCTCTCATACAAAATAGAACAAATATGAAATCAAGAACATTTTCCAGCATTAAGAACATTCGCTAGGCGAATATAATAACGTAAGAGAAACGATAAAAAAAGTTTCTTAATCAATAGATTTCTACCAAGATTCAATAAGTAAATTAGTGCAGTTCGTTTATTGATATCTACGTAGGCAATTTTCCTTCAGAAAGCTAAATAATCGCAAAGAAGATTAGTAAAAAAAAAGGAATATTAGTCGTTAATCCGATCTGCAGTCTTCTTGGTGTTTGGTCTCATTTCAATACACATAAAACTTGAAACAAATATAATTACAACAGGACATGATAAATACATAAACAACGAACTCAAAATTGTATATAACCTTGTTACCTACAAAAAAAGTATCAACATTACAACAGCTATGTATCTTCATTACAAAAAATATGTAATCATCACTACACCATCATTATAATCGTTATTACAATGGAATATGTAACCTTTCACTACAAGATCAACATGACCATTACTACCATGAAATATGGAATACAATGGAATATGTAAAATTTCAGTACGAAAACAACATAACCATCATTATAATCAGAATGTAACCTTTCACTACAAGAATCGTTATTACAATGAAATAAGTAATATTTTTCTATAAACAAGATATAACCGTAATTCTAAGAATCAATATAACCGTAAACACAATAATAAATGTTCTGTCATTACAAAAAAAAATGCCTTAAAGAATTAAAACACTTTTAAGGCACTTCAATATGTTCATTAAAACGTTTATTTGGAGAAGCACTGTAGATTAATTGAGTAGAAATTATTTATGCAAGATTGAAATTCTTTCAAAACAACTAAAGAGATGCATATTTCGTGCCGGCGGTATGTCTGCAGACTTACAACGCCAGAAACCGGGTTTCGATACCCGTGGTGGGCAGAGCACAGATAGCCCATTGTGTAGTTTTGTGCTTAATTACGAACAAACAAAGAAGCATCTTTCGTAAAACATGTAAGCACAAAATGTATGATAAAAAGCACGTAAACTACAGATGTCTTTCCTTACATTCTTCTTAATTTGGCCCGGCATGGCCAGGTGGTTAGGGAGCTCGATTCGCAATCTGTGAGTCGCTGGTTCGAATCCCCGATCCACTAAACATGCTCGCCCTTTCAGCCGTGGGGGCGTTATAATTTGACGGTCAATCCCATTATTCGTTGATAAAAGAGTAGCCCAAGAGTTGGCGGTGGGCGGTGATGACTAGCTGCCTTCCCTCTAGTCTTACACTGCTACATTAGGGACGGCTAGCGCAGCTAGCCCTAGTGTAGCTTTGCGCGAATTTCAAAAAACAAACAAACAATCTTCTTAATTTTCCATTTAGATTTCAAACTTGGTAACTTGCAGGTAAAATCTAAAGCTTTCGTTCTTCATGGTGATGTACTTTGCTGCTTCAGACAACAGAACTAATAAATCACTCTTGGGAGGTCTAACATTTACTGTTTTTAAACCTTGCAAACAAAATAAAATAATTAATTCAGTTTTGTCCTGCAAATGATAAACCTAATTCCTAGTTTATCTCGCTATAGTGATGTAAACAGCGACCTCCATGTGTATGATCTATTTTAAATTTACTTTTTAACCACGTAATGTTCGTGGTGAAACCATCATATGTGTCCCACTTTTGTAAGAAACAGCTGCCTGGTGGGTCAAACAGCCCCGCTATCAACTTTAAACTGGGGCATGAAAGAGTTTTTCATCTTGCAGTGATATTTAACGGTAAGATTATCTTTAAGTTATTCTGAAAGTAAAGAGTTAAATGTATTGTTACGTAAGTAGTGACGTATAAAGGGGAGTGGCTGAGTACGTTCAAGCCTCTGCCATCTTGCTGTTATGTACCAAAAGTGCCCTTTCTTCTTTGTCATAAAAATGACAACAACTACGAAAGATACGCTTGATTCCACATTTTGTTTGCTGCGAGTTATTAGAAGGAAAAAAAAGATTTCACCTCTGAAATGAATGAAACACAGGGCCTTGAAGGATTTTAGAGCAAAATAACAATAACTCTGATATGATGTTACGTGTTAATACGCAAGAATTCACTGGTTAGTTTTAGATCATAAAAATGTTTATAAGACAAACTGAATAGGAATAAATGAGAATCTGTTTGCTTCTTATAAATTTGCTCCCAGTGGCACAGCGGTATGTCTGCGGACTTACAACGCTAGAAATCGGGTTTCGATACCCATGGTGGACAGAGCACAGATAGCCCATTGTGTAGCTTTGTGCTTAACTTCAAACAAACAAACAATCTTATAAATGTTTATCCTGTATGTACTAGAAGCAACCCGCCGAAACGCTTGGTTTACGTTGCCTGAAAAGTGCCCTTTCTTTTCAACGTTTTAATGTCGTTTTAATGTCCTCTGTTATTCTGCGTATTGTAAAACCTGTAATTGCGTCTATCACATACACCCCCCCCCCAGACAAAGTGTTTAGATAGCAGGGATGACTCATTTCACATAATCTAACCACAAACCATCCTCCATTACCAATTTCATAACGTCAAGATATAATACAGAGAAAACGAAACTTCATATAAATCTACCTTTATCTTATTGTACTCATTATGAATCCTGAGTTCCATGTACATCTATACGAGATTATTGTTCTGGTTTATTTTACCTTTCTTTTTGCAGAATTGGTTAACCTTAGCATAAAAATACTTTATTTTCTTGTTCAAAAAACATTATTTAGTTCCAGTACAGGAATCTTATTATCGTAATTTCTTGTGACTTTTGTTTATATAAAGCACATAATTCTAAATTCAGGTTTTAAAAGTATCAGAATATCATCAAGGCCATTTTTTTAATACAGATCCAATATGTTTACCTTTGTATCCGGAATAAGCTAGGTTTGTGTGTGCTGAAAATTGTCCATCCTATACAGTAGAAGTATACTGCAGGAACACACCGTATAAATTAATTGTAGAAACGTGCGGTAAAAATGGCTGACATATTTTGCTAACTTGAAAATAAAATTGCACACATTTTTTTCAGTTTATATTTTTTATAAAACATTACCAATACTGTTAACCTGCGTTTTCAGTACAAAGAAAAAATAATTGAATTTACATATCTGAAAATTGTCTATCCAGGGGTGTTTTCATCATATCAGTGTGTGTACTTAAACTTTCAAGATTCAAAGTTGCAGTAAATCATGGAAGGAAAAGAAGTACATTGTTCTATAGGGTGAAAATTGTTCATCCCTTATAGTAAAAATTGAGTTTCTTTATTATTTTGTTTGGCAACTCAATAAATTAGACTTATTGTTGCTTCAGTTATTTATTATTTCTGCTTATTTTTAAGTCGAGCTTGATAAATCACACCAATAGAGCCATTTCCAATAATATTGGTATCATTGTAAGACATTCAATGTGTCAGGTCCCTAGCCTGGAGCAGGGCCGGATTAAGCTAGTGCGGGGGCCTGTAGCATATGTTATAAAGGGGCCCTAAATTAAAAAAATACACATAAATATTAAAACACATAAATTTTTTACTTGCATAGTAAAGTAATTAAATTTTTCATTTGCTATACAGCCAGATAATACGACAAATATGTCTGACATTTCAGTAATAGTATTACTTACATGTAGGTATCAATGTCAAATGTCAAAAGTAACAAAACTACAATTTAAAAGTTACATTTTCTAGATTTAGCATGAGGAAACTCGTTGATGATACGGGAAATGTCTATTTCACGCAGAAGTTCATGTTCAATGCTCATCAGAGTGAGATTGTTCAATCTGTTTTGACCCATGGTGCTCCTTAGTTCATTTTTAGTTTTGAAAATGAGCGTTCTACACTACAGTTGGTAACCATGAGTGACAAATAGATGCGCAAGGCAATTTTTACATTTGGAAAACAAGACTCCAAAGAATTGTCAGTTATCAAACGGTGAAACCGTAATTCTACAAAGTCTTGTTTGGCGCCAATATGAGAAGCAAGATCAGTTTTAAGCTGTTCAGCAAACTGGACAAATTCTTCACCAAGACTTTCTTCCAGATTTCCGGATATGCTTTGATAAGATTTGATGACCTCTTTACAATCTTTTCAGGTGTAAACGACTGTAACTGACGAAGGAATCCAAATACACCATTCAACTTTTGATACACTTTCTGGCGTTTTGATACGGCAGAAAGCAAGCTATCAATAATGACAAGAAATGTTCGGCTTTTAAACTTATGAGAAGGCCTTTGAGATTCAACATGTGGATCAAGAGTACTGGAACCACTGAAATCATCATACTCGCGATTTCGCTTGTGTTCTCTTCGAGTTTGTTGTTGATAATCTCCACACTCAGTCAGATCCTTGGCTTTTTACTCAATGTCTGAAAGAGTAGACCGCATAGCTTGAATATATCCATGCAAGGATTCATAGAGTGCACAAGCTGTGTTCAAGTCTTGGCCAGAAGATTGCAAAGAGGCACTGGTCATTTGTCAACTACCGGTATAAAATTTTCTACAAAAAACTCCTGAGTTCCTGATAAACTAATTTCAACTTCAGAAGTCTCATCATTTGCCAGCTTTCTTTTTATCTTTCTAGAAATCTCACTCCTAAACTGTTCTTCTACTACATTTGAAAGCTGATGAACTTGAATTTCGATTCTATCGAATGCTTCACATAGTGAATGTACATATTCCGTCAGCAAACTAATAGGCTTAAATATTTGCTGCATTATCGTACGATTGTCCACGTGCATTTTGAATGTCGATTCCTATCTTATTTAATTTTTCTATGTTAACTTGGGCCATTAATTTCCCTGTATGCCCACTTGAAGAATCACAATCGACAAAACACTCCTGTGTATCACTTTTCTCGTCCACGTGTCGCAATATTATAGCTAACTGATCTAACTATTGAGTAAGAATAAAACAAATAACAGATAAAATATGAAGATTTATCGGAAAAAGAGAGAGTTAAACTGACAGTCCGGATCGTCAGTAAGGGCCCTGGCACAACTGTACCATGGTTAATACGGCCGTGACATTACATGTTGTCTCATACACCAATAGTTTATAACAGATTGCCTCTGATTCTTGTGGAAATTACTGTGGCAAGTTTCTCGGGTTACTTTCCAAAGCTATATCTTGATAGCTGCTGTAGTATAATATTTTGGTATCTATGAATCATCAAACACATCCCATTTTCCTTTTCAGGCATCCAAAAATAAATAATTACTAGCAGAATTCAGCCAAAATAAGACTTTTGAGCTAAAATTCTTGTAAATCAGGTTTAATATTAGTGCTGTTACTACACTGTATAACAGTATATGCTTAGAGAAAACACAACTCGCTCACTGTATGAAGAGAAGTAATATATAGAATTAACTGTACAAGCAGAAAACCTACTAAGGATCATGTGGTATGATCCACATAATTCCTGTCACTTGGCTTGATCAGGTGAGTGGTTCTCATCAAATATTGTACAACATTTTTTACTCAGAAAATCACATAGTGTCTCAAAAAGCAAGGGTGGCAAAGTACTTTCAGCCTAGTGTTTGAACTTCTACCCATCATCTTCAGTTGTGTAAACTGTTGATGGTCTAGGTATCACAGCTACTAACACTAACTGTAAAAATTGAGCAGATATCATCCAATATCAGAAAGAAAGTGTTGCAACGCCCTCTTAACTACAGGTATTTGAGTAGTAATCATACAAAGTAATGTGTGCATTGTACCATATATAACAGTGTACGATAGCTTAGAAAGGAAGGGCCACAAAGCCCTTTCAGTTGAGTTTTTAAACTCCAAGCTATCATCTTCATTAGACTCATTAGACACCACATCACCTCGAATATGCTTTCCTCACATTAAGGTCAATCCTCAGGGGGAGAACTCGATCAGCCATTCTGGATGTACCAGATTCTGGAATTTTTCCTTTCTGAATCTGTGTCAGAAATTAGAAAAAAGCCATTGATTTAACTGCATTAGCAAAATTTCTACGTTCAGGAGAGAGCTTCTCTTAGACCAGACAACTCTCACATACAATAATCTTTCTTCAGTGACTAACTCTTCCATAAAAACAAAGCCTTTTAAAGTCGATAACACAAGCATAGAAGTGAAGCAATACAGACATCAGAAGAAAAACATGTAACTCTGCAGTAATATGTTCTATGGTCACGACAATAAATGTTTCTCCTTCCTATCTACTCTATGATATTCCCAAGTAAGCTTATATCCACGAAGAGTGAATAAGATAGATCGGAAGAATAACGGGAGATTAAACCAAGAAATATATTACAAAGCCATTCTGAATTCTATTATTTTTACTAAGTTCAAGAAAGAAAGAGATTGAGCACAATATAAAATTCACAGACTAAAAACAATTTTTTATTTAAACTCAAAACAATCAAAGTCAAATAAGTGCACATGACAAAGGACAATGTCTTTACTCAATACTTATCTTTCTCAATTCTCCAAAGATCTTCTTAAGATGTTTACTGAAAATTGGTTAACATTATAAGTTAAACTTCAGGATAGTGTCACTTTTCACGCACAAAAAAAGAAGTTAAACTTTCACTTTCCAACTTGAGAACTTTAATTTAAAAAGGGAGAGAGAGTTAACTTAGAGATTGTGGTGTTTTTGGTAGCATGAATAATGACACGAGCCACTTATCTGGTTGCTATATTGGACAAACTCCTTTATTCCTCATCTGGGGCACTATGTAATTATCGATATATTACACTCCCCCTCTGCTAAAACAAAAAGGTTGTAACGT
Source organism: Limulus polyphemus (assembly GCF_000517525.1). Classification (NCBI taxonomy): domain Eukaryota; kingdom Metazoa; phylum Arthropoda; class Merostomata; order Xiphosura; family Limulidae; genus Limulus; species Limulus polyphemus. The sequence goes on along the minus strand of NW_013666842.1, from coordinate 166,241 downwards.
TATACTTTCATGAGAGATTAATGTTTAATACATTTTCGGAATCTATCTCCTTTAACTCTTTTAAAATTATAAACAGTAATGTCAGTGGTCTATTTTTAACAAGACAAAATATCAACTTAAGTGTTATTTTTCTAGCAGTTTAGCTTTTACCTTTAAACAATGTTTAACTGTTCAATATGCAAGCAACAAATACACAGCGTGGTCACAAGTAAACAGACACCTAATTTTTCGTCATTTAACTGACTTATGCTAACTAATTTGTGTTCACAGAGCACTATATTAATGAAAATGGTCCGCACGCTAATTATCTTGTGCTACAACATGCCTAGAACTC